>NW_028145604.1:1335000-1380000 GCF_977016875.1 Pavona decussata | reverse complement strand
CGTTGAAAGCTTTTTCGCACAGCTTTGGTCATACTATTAGCGAAAAATCATGCTTTAACTAAAAAAATCAAAAGCTCCAACAGACTGCTTACAAAATGATAAAATTATTGTATATTTTGACCAAAAAAAATCCCTGACGGACTGAAAGGGGGGGCCGCGGCCCCCTCGCCCCCCCCCCCCCCCCCCATAAATCCGCTCCTGAACTGAGCCAACCGGTCGACGGTCTCGACAATGGCCAGTACAGTACTTTTTTGTCAAAAAACCGGGTCAAAAACACATTTTTATAAACTGATGCAGTAATCCACATTTGTCTTCGGAACATTATGTTTCTGTATCCATTTTTGACTGTGTTCCATTTCTGTGCTGCAGTAAGCATAAATTGTCTACAATAATATAGCGAATGTTGCGAACCTTGCTCGTTTCGTCTTTTTAACATTTTGATTCGAAACATTATTTACGTTTTATTGTGTATTTCACCTCTATATATTATTTAAGATTGGATTGCCACAATAAACATGCTGTACTTCCCGAAAAAAAAGGTGTCATATTACACCCCTACCTCCCCATAACGGCCACCTCTCTACAACGGCCACTTTCTTCTGTCCCCAAGGTGGCCGTTGTGGAGAGGTTCAACTGTAAAAAAGTTTTGGCAAGTTGGCATTTTTCATCATCCTCTTTCCGAACATACTAACAAATCCCATAATTTCAAAAATTCCAATATTTGTGATGTCACACTTTTTATTATGCCACTCAAGCATGTTGGATATGGGATGATTATAGCCAACAGGGCGCTATCTATCATCTCATATCCAACATGCTCATGGAATAATAAATTATTATTAAATATGTAAACCTAATAATTATCACCTTCACACAAACCTAAACTCCAACCGAGTTTCCTCGTGTTTGCATTTTTCATGTGTACTATGTATATTCTTTCAAGTTGTTGATGAGCATTGATTGGAAGTACCTTGAAGATTGTTACAACTTTTGCTTATCGTCTCTTTTATCAAAACTTTCAGCTTACAATATTACAGTCAAATCTCCACTATCAGATACAACCCACAGTGAGGGGAAAATGCAAGCCATTTTTCTCACGGATATTTTTGGTACCAGTTATTTCAGTGTTATGGTATGGCATTAAACTAGTATTTTGAAACGTGGCTTTGATATTTCATCAAGATCAAACAATAATGATGGAAATCGGCTGAGGTTTTATCATCGATCATCAAAAATAATCGGATTGATCCAACCGATCGATCATTGATTGTAATCGGAAAATCTATTGACAAAAAAAAAAAAAACGTCTGTTTCACCTGTGTACATGTCATAGAGGTTTTATTATTATTATTATTTACATTACATTAGTTAACTAACTGATTTTCTTCTTAACAGTATTTAGAAATTGCATTCCCCAAGCCTGTTAGTTTTCACTTCGATCTTCGCAAGCTGCTTATATCTGTTTCGCTTTCATCTACTCTTGTAATATTTGTGATTGCAGTAAGTAGATCTAAAAATGTATTTTACAGTCAGCTACTAATTTAGAAAAAATTCTAAGAGAACCATCAAGGTAAGTTTTTTCCCTATGAAATACGCACTATCAAGAACAAAATGCAAAACCTAGACTGGCAAAAGCGTGTTTTTGCCGAGTTCTGGAAAATTTTTAAAATGTATGAAACGTAGGAGAAAGAGGTATTCAGTGGAAGCTGCTGTTACAAGTCCATTAAAATGTCCATACAAACACACAATTTCTTAAATGTTTTTATTTGTCATCAATTTGTTTCATTTGCCCGACGCGATAAATTATTGATTGTCATCATCCATAATCAATTGTCGCATTGCTTAAAGATTTTGGATCAATGATCGATTATAATCGATGATCGGCACACCACTATCACACAGTATTGCAGTTTTGACCTTTGAGTGCAAGCGTTATTGGGTTACAGGTGGCTGTCGAGAATATGAACGCTTTGTAAGACTTTGTACTGGGAAAAAAATATTGTCAATTCCAAACTTTAAATAATGCTCAATTTTAACTTTCATTCATGAACAAAACTGACTCACCTCTGGTGTACTATGCGTTTGGGAGTTATTTTACCGTTTTGGGCATTCTTTGAAATCACCGTAAATAATTCCCTTCACAAAACGGAGTCTGACTTCTCAATGGCTGCCTGTAAGTAAACCCAAAATCGCTTGCACTAAAACGTGATTATCCCACTCTCTAGTGACGTGAGCTTGGACTGCCTGTGGTATTACTGACAGTCTCAACAATCTCCCCTCCATTTTTGGAGCATTCCAACCAAGAAAACTGATGCTTTCAGAGATGGCCTTTAGGCTTCATCCATCTCCACTAAATAACTAAAATCTTTGCAAATTTTTTACAAACATTTTGCCATAGAGTTGAAAGAGTTATAAAAACATGAGTGAAAGTGGCAATAACCTTTAACAGAGCCGTTTAATCTGGCAGGAAATATTACAACCTGTGGGATGAGTGATGTGTCTGGCAAGTGACTGGCCTGCCATTGAGAGGGAATGTAATGATTATAGAAATAAATTTAATCCTGTTAAACTCATTAATATGGCTAGATCTTCATGGTCTGTTGGTCAGATCTATTGTACATTCATCTAAAAATATTCATTTATTACCTGTTTTAGTATTTTATGGTGAGTCCACTCTAACACTTAAGGAGAAAATAAAATCAAAACTCAAGGTCTCTGTTTCTTTTTCTCTGTTGGAGAGGAATCTTCCCAACATTCACGAAATTCCCTTTTTTCCTCATAAAATCTTTGAGTGCTTTTTCTTGCTAGATGATTTCCGGCTATGTCTATCGTCCTTTGAATCTTTGTAATCATACTTTTCATCCTCTCTGTCTCGTGAACCTTTCCTCTTGGAATCTTTCCTATCCTTGTAATCTTTTGATCGTTTGTACTTATACTCATCATCCCTACTGTCCTTGACATCACATCTCCTGTCACGGGAACTTTTCCCATCTTTGGAATCCTTTGACGTTTCCTTGTAAGAACTATCTGTTCTTCTGTCTGGTGAATTTCTTCCTCTTTTATCATGGTACTTCCTATCCTTGTCCTTTTTATGCCTTGACTCTCCTCTCTCCTCAAATGACCTCTGTTTACCATTATTCTTGGTGGTCCTGCTCTTTGTTTCAGCTTCATTTCCGCTGCTCCCAGAATCTTCACTGTCCACATGACGTTTGTATTCTTTTCGCTCCTTAAACGACCTTTTCTTAACTTCCACACTAGCTTCCTTTGCTGAATCATCAGAATCTTCCCTTTCAACACTGTGTCTTGGCTCTTTGATCTCCTTAAATGATCGTTTCTTGACGTCAGTGGTCTCACTCATTGTTTCCGTTGTCTCAGATGTAGGGATGGTCCCAGGAAGTATCCCTCCTTGTTCCGTCCCCCTTACAAATCTGATCAACAGTTTAGGTTTCAGTTTTGCCTTGATCCTCAATGTATCTGCGTACTCAATGACTTTCTCCAGTGTATCTTGCTGTTGTGTTGGAGTGGATGTCAGCTGATCGCTCTCTGACCCAAATCTAGAGTCTTCCTCTGGCATCTCCTCCTCTTCTTCCTCTTCGCTGCTTGATTCCGCAAAAGCAGAAGCAGCGCCCTTGACTGGTTTAGATTTCACCCCAAACTGCATCACTGTGCCACCTTTCTTTTTGCCGAGGTTGAAGGAGAAACCCTGTTTTGTAGGTGTAGATGTGCCAGATGTCTCAGCCTGACTAGGCTCCCCAGGGGGAGCACCCATCTTGAAGCTAAATGGTTTCTTTGTCTGTTGATCTCCTGGTGGAGGAGGTGGTGGGGGAGGAACTGGTTCACTAGGGAGAGGAGGGGCAGGCTCTCTTGGCAAAGGAGGTAGATTTTCAGGGGGTGGTGGTGGTACTGCAGTGAAACCTTGCTGGGATGAGATAGGCTTGAAGCCAGAACTGGTACTTTGTACATTTGAATAGCTTTTGAATGCTACTTTAAACCCAGCATTGGATCTGTTGACAGAAAAGAAGGAAGAATTGTCGTTTGCAACCTCTCTTGGGCAAACCACCTAAGTTCCTAGGGCCAGATTCACAAACCCATCCTAAGCTAAGATGCATTCTAAGTATTGCTTGTTGACAATAGTCTGTTGTTATTCCAACAACAGTTTATTGGTAAGAAACAATACTTAAGCTGCAGCTACACGCGCCATTTTTTGCTCGTGCAGGTGATGCAGTTTTTTTTCAAATTTTGTCGCGACACCAGCACGAGGGGGTGGCTACACAAGTGACAAATTCTAGGGAGGTTGGCGACAAATTGAAAGCCGCGCGAATCGCATACTTCAAGACACCTAGGCACTATAAACAAACATGGCGGACAGCCCTTTGGACAAGGATATTGTTTTATCCACTATTTGTATTCTCCTTCTTGATGACAAAAGGCAAACAAAGGAAGAAGAAAAGAAAAGGTCAACGTGGGTCTGTCCGTGGCTCACAAGGAGAAAGGAACAGGGATTTTACCATCAACTTCTGATGGAAATTTCATTGGCTAAATACTCTTTAGTCGCATCACAAGCGCGGGCAAAAAGTTGCAGGGTGGCTACATGGGCGACTCTCTCTGCTATTTTGTCGCGAAAATTTCAATTCTGGCGACTTTTTTCTTGCAGTTATTTCACCTGTTGTGTCGCCAGTTTGAAGGTGGCTACACTTGCGATTTTCATCTCGCGCTGGCAATGCGACAAAATTTGAAGAAATCGCATCACCTGAGCGAGCAAAAAATCGCCCGTGTAGCCGCGGCTTTAGGATACATCTTAACTTAAGAACCTAACCCCTGGCATTTAGCCTGATTGTTTATGGGAGGTTCAACTGTAAAGCAATAACTAGACACAAATATAAGATGCAGTTCCCTTACTTTGAATCAGAACTCTTTCCAGAAAGAAGATGAAGTCTTTGCATTTCCTTTTCCATTTGTTTCTGTTCCTTCTTCTTTTTAGCATCTACAAAAAGTTCATTTGGAAAGTCAGCAAAACCACGGCCACCACTTCATACTGTATGATTACAAATTAATAATGAGAGACTGTTGTAGTTATGTATACAACTTAAGCAGCTGCGAAGAAAATGCCTGAAAATAAATTCAGGTTTGAACAAAATTCAAACCCATAACCTCTGAGATACCAGTGTAGTGCTCTAACAACAGTTGTTAGAGCACTACACTGAGCTATGAAGCCAACTGGGAGCTCCAGGGTCATTTTGTAAAAAAAAAAAATGTAAATATTTTTATCTGTTTGCCCATAGAGCACCAAAGAGCTCTCTAGGAACTTGTTCAAAGGTGACCATGCATTCCAGGTTGAAGTGGAATTTGGAAATGTTGGTTTCTGTGGAGGGAGGAAACCAACAACAAACTCAACCCACATAAGGCATCAACTCCAGGAATCAAACCCAGGCCACATCGGTGGGAGGCAAGTGCTCTCTCTCCCGCACCATCCCTGCTCCCCATTGTGAATTTGTATTAATTATACAAGTATATGAAAATATATGAACATGGATATGATGAATAATTACAAAGTATACTAATTATTGGTGACCATAAATGTAAGCCTCCTAAAGGTGCTACAAACTGACCAAACAGAAACTTACATATATTCCGTGTGGATTCTCTTTGTCTGAGTTCTCTAAGTCGCTGCAAAACATAAAGACAGGTGTTAAAACCACAAAATATCCTGGCTATGTAGGCTATGTAGTATCATAAAATTCAACACAAAATGTAATAATGCATGAGGGAGAAAAGTTGCTCTGATAATAAGATTTATTTACCTGTCGGTGTGCGTGATCATATGAGTTGATGTGGTTGTCATACTCTTTGTATTTAAAGTACTGTTTGTCGCAAAGTTCACAGTAGAACATCTCTTTTAAATCTTTCAAACTCTCTTCAATTGCTTTCTCCTTTTCTTGCTCATTCTGTGAAATAGAAACATCTAAAACTTTTAGCTTCTTTTGGAGAAAACATTACACCAGTAGTATGGGACACACTGTACTAATAACCCTCACCCTAACCTTCAAATGCACCTTACAAATTACTGATTTATTACTTTAACAATCAATTCTCAAGGAAAAACTAATTAATTAATCTAATTGGACACACAAATAAAATTATACCTAACCAAATAAAACGGTCTCTAATGTTAAAATAATAATAATAATAATAATAATAATAATAATAATAATAATAATAATATTATTATTATTATTATTATTATTATTATTATTATTATTATTATTATTATTTTTATTAAGAGACAGGGTATCATTGAAAGGAGATAGGTGACAGGGAAGATACCACCATGATTAACTAACCTGATATTTTTGCTGAAGTTCATCAGTGTCTTCTTTCTCAATCTCCATCAACTTTCTGTTACGAGTTGCCTCATCAGCCTGCTCAAACTACACAGGAAACATAAGGATATGACTGTCACTCAGGTGCTATTTTTAAGCTATAATGAAGTACAATGAAGAAGTGCATTTCATGATCATTTTAGTGTGGACAACTGAGTGAAAATTGTAACAAAATGTATGCATTGAAACTGGGTTTGTCACCAGGTGGGTACATTAAAAATTATTTGGAGATACAAATAAAGTTACACTGGTGGATTAAAAGCATTCTAAAATTATTTACAATAAAAATGTTCCCAACGTTTCGGTCGCAATCACGGACCTTCTTCAGGGGAAGTGAAAGAAAATTTATGCAGAAGCACAGTTATAAACAAGACGTTGATTAAAATTCAGGATATGTGTCATTTTTTCTTGTTAGCAAGAGTCAAGTGTCAATATACTCCTTGGGGAGTAACGCCCCGTCGGTTCGATTGAGTGGGTCTTTGGTGCAATTAATCTCCCAGGCCTCGAGAATCACCAAAGAAAGATTCTAGAATTTTAGAACGCTTTTAATCAACCAGTGTAACTTTATTTGTATCTCCTAATAATTTTTAAAATGTATGCATTTTCAAACTATATAAAATCATCACCAAGAATACCAACATTTTCTGGCCAAATGAATTTAGAGAAAAATGTAGTTTGTGTCATTGGGACCTACAATCTTAGACAAAATAAAAAAAGAAATTAAACTCCTCCCCCCCCCCCCAAAAAAAAAAAAATCAATAATGAATTTGCGTGCAAAGCATAATTTTAGAACGCTTTTAATCCACCAGTGTAACTTTATTTGTATCTCCTAATAATTTTTAAAATGTATGCATTTTCAAACTATATAAAAATCATCACCAAGAATACCAACATTTTCTAGCCAAATGAATTTAGAGAAGAATGTAGTTTGTGTCATTGGGACCTACAATCTTAGACAAAATAAAAAAAGAAATTAAACTCCTCCCCCCCCCCCCCCAAAAAAAAAAATCAATAAATAAAATGAATTTGTGTGCAAAGCAAAATGCACCATTTTTCCATCATTGGAATGGGGGGAGGGGTGGTCTTAATTTTCATTTCAACTGTCCAAGATTGTTGGTTGTTTGAGGTCGAATTATTTTCAAAAAAATTATCATCATCATTGTCATTATCATCATCATTAGTTAATATTATTTAATACCTCCAAAGTAAGACGTCCAATACAGAGAGAATCCTCCTTCATGACCAAGGGTATTGGTTCTGTGCGACCTGAAAAACAAACCAAAAAATCAACTGACCATTGACTCGTTGTCTGTGAAACTTCTGGCAATGATTTTCCAGCGGACAATGGGCTACTTTCCTAGTAAGAACAACAACGGTTGCTGTTAGATTGTTATAAAAAGTTGGCTTCAGAATCCATGTCTGCTTTTAGCTGAGATAAGTCCATCTGATGTTTGGTTCCAGAAAATACACTGTATCCATATCCAAGATCACTGAAAATTCAAAGGGGGAGGGGGGCAGGGTCTCAAAACTTTTAACGCAAAGTATGAAGCTAAGTTGGAATTTCCAGATGGGTTGGGTGGGGGATCTCAACCAAAAACCTTCTGTGTAATGGACATGAAATTTTCTTGAACAAGAAAATGTTTTCCTGACAAGCATTTTACTGTCTGGCGATATAAAACTTATTGGTGGACATAACTGTTACGATTATTGGCTTAATCCAGTCGAAACCACTACAGCGTATTTTAACATCTGATCTGACTTAGTAACCCCTGGTTGTTCTTAATTTGTGCTGCTGAGGCTTCCCATATATATACTGCCTGGTAAAAATAAGCCTTAAGTTCTTACTTCTAGCTGAAGACGAGGAATGAACATCACTATGCTCAAGTCTTCAAGTTTTGTTCTTTTTCCCTTTATACCATTAGTAAATGACCACCTGTTTGTTGCCTGCTTGTACAGCTTGGTTCAGACTTGTGTCATAAGCATAAGCATAAACATAACCATAAGCATAAGAATGTTCACACTTGTGACATAAGCATAAGAAAGGCGACATACGCATGCGCATTGGGCTTCAGACTTTGATCGCAGGAGAATGGGGCGAGTTGTAGTTGCAAAATGGCGGACAACGGGTATGAAGACCTGGAAGAAGACGAAGAAGAAAAACTCCTTTTAGCCTTACTGCTTCGAAGGCGTGGATACTGAAGAAGGATACGACAGGAGGGGAGGAAAAGGTCCCGCTGGGTGAGGGAGATATTTAGGAAGAGGCGATTACAAGGCGATTATCACAATCTTGCACGGGAAATGAAACTAGCTGACCGAGAATTTTAGTAGAAGACGCCATCTTGGAACTGCAGATCAGCAGGCAGAGATTGGGCACTATTTTCAATTATATTTCCACTGATATCAAACACTGCTGCTTTGTTATGCTTATGCTTATGCTTATGTCGCACCGGTTCACACTTGTGATAACGTGACATAAGCATAGGCATAAGCATAAGAAAAAGAAAAAGTTTCCTTTTTCTTATGCTTATGCTTATGCTTATGCTTATGTCACAAGTGTGAACCAAGCTTAAGAGTTCTTCAATATAGTGATTGGACTGAAAAACATACCACTAAAGATAAGAAATTCCTAGAGAGAGAGGGATGGTCAGGGAGGTTCCACAGACTGTATTTTTTTAAAAAATGAACAGCAAGTAAATTTGAACAGCTTGCAGTGTCACAAGTTACTGGAACAGAACAAACATTTCAGCAAGTACCATGTACCTTGATTCTTTCTCCCCAATCCTGATCCAGTAGTCCAGCCCAGTCTGAGAGCCATCTGATATCCAATATTTTCCTATACAATTGGAGGATGATACAATATGATGAGGCAATAGCCAAATCAAAACAGTCTTTTGGAAAAATGAAAAACTTAAACACCGAGCGATCCTATAAAAGGCAAGGACACGCCCCCTTTGAAGCGCTTTGTTGGCTTCCAAACGGATCAGTATAATGGTGGATGACGTCGGTAACGGTTGAGGAAGAAAGAGAGAAGAACTATCATTTGTAAAATTGAAGACAGAATCGATTTATCAATAAAATTAGCTAAACGCTAACTGTATATCTTGTAAAACACCAGAAATTAGCGAGATTAACGATAATAACGGAAATAATCAAGTTTCGTTGCCGCAATCGAAAGATTATACGAAACTTACCTCAAAATTCGAAATCCTTCTACCAAATACACAGTACAAAGATCGAAACCATTATAAACTGAAGCCTGCAACGAACTGGAAATCTGTATCCCTCCATCTGAACATGCCGATAACCAAAACGAGTCTGTGTTGTTCGCCAAAACTGGCGGAATTTTCAAAATTTAGTAGATGTTTTACGCTAAACGGCCGCTCAAGTCGTCATGTTGGGTTCAAGTTCATTACCGCTTGTGTATCTATTGATCACGTACGTGAAAACTAACTCTACTAATCCACTGGAAGTGGCAGTAATAAATTCTAAACTTCTATGCACAAGTCAAAAATAAAAACATCTTAACACATTTTGTACCTGATCATGCATATTTGCATAATTTGCTAATTCGAAAAATCACCGAAGATATAAACAAAACACGACCTGATGTTGCTCTCATGTATCTTATGAATGAAATGATAATGGCAATGGCTCTCACATCAGTATTAAAATTAGCCAGTACTAAATATATTCTAAGTTTATACAGTAAGCAATAGAGAGGCCGACTTCAAAAAGATTACCAGCTCCGTCGTCTTGCGTGCGACCGTTCGCCGCTTGAGACACTTCACTTTTCTCCTCCGTTGCCCGCTCCGTTGTTTCTTCTAGGCTTCGCTTCCGCGACTTTGTGTCTTTACTTAGCACTCCCCCACTAAACGACACAAAGGATCAAAGCGATTCCATCTCGGAAGCAGGTTTCAGAAGAACAACCTATTTCGAGACAGAGTTTGTTTACGAACTTTATCCTGATCATTTCGGGAATATCTCGAAAGGATAAGATTTTACCAGCCGATAAATGAATTTCCGATCTCAAAATAGACGGCTAACTTAACTTTCTAAATTCTTCTCCTGTAGCCATATTCGCTGGATTGATTTTGAACAAAATAATTCGAACTAAACCAGCTTTTCCGCCAACTTGTCACGTCCTTTCGAATCGAAGTTGCGGGAACTTGAACGTGCTAAAATAAGACCTTTGGTAATCAACCAATCCGATACGCGCGTTTGAGATTTTTGATTGACAGTCTGAACTGTTCAGCCAGGTCTTATAGGATCGCTCCATGTTTAAAAAGATAATCCCGGTTAAACCTTGACAGGGAAAGCTTGCATGTAGGATAGAAACAGGCCATTTCTGAGTTGCTGTGAACCTCATTATGAAAGTGAGGCTATGTGCAAAGCTTTTCATGTGAAAATATTACTAGTTTTGTTTGCATAATTATGAAAGAAAAACTAGCTTTTATAATAAAAACTTTGCACTTAGCCTTGCTTTCATAATGAGGTTTAAAGCAACTCAGAAATGGCCTATTGCATCCTAGATCTTTTTGTAGTAATAAATACATCATGGGCAATCACAATACTGGTGGAACGATAAAGGTTTGTATGAAAACTGAAAGCCAAAAACATTTTATATACTAGAAATGTACATTTTGGTTACCTCATCCATTCCAAACCACCGAAACCATTCACTTGTATATTTACTCAAACACTATTGTTTGGCTTTCAGTTTTCATGCAGACCTTTGTCCCATGCTGTCCCAGTCAATGATGCTTTTAATACCACGAAAAATGTCTGTTTTCAAGTCTCTTCTGTCTTTAGGGACAATAATGCGGTTTTAAGATTTTTGTCCACATTTACTTGATATTTTTGTATTCACCTCAGTGATGTGAGCATCCAAAGTTGCTTTCTCAACTGTTGGTTCCAATTCATCATCGTCAAACTGCGACACATCTGCATTTCCGGTCTGTAAGGGCATAGAAAAGGAAACTCATAACAAAATGTCTTCCAAACCTCTAGCTCCTTATTCATTCTAACTGTACAGTAGCAAATTTTCTCGTAAAAGCTTATCATTTCAGCTACCTCGTAAGAGCGATTTTCATGAAATCTCGAGAATTTAGCCGCCATTTTGAAATTGACAGCCTCGATCTGGTGGTAATACTGAGGAATGGAAGCATGACTTGCTGTAAATTACCGCTGTCCGACAGCGGGTTCGTTTTGAACGAAAAAGAACGAAACAAAAAGTTTATAAAGATATTTTCCTGTTTCAAAAAGGTGTTATACGTAAATTACTTTTACGTGAATGTCTATTAGGACTCGCTTGAACAAGCTTCTTCTTCTGAGTTGTTCTCAGTTTTAATGCTTGGGATATTAAAAAACAAAAAACTGAGAAGAAAAAGAAAAAGAAGAAGATCAACTACAACAACAACAATGACATTATGTAAACAGACATCTACCCTGTTAGACAACTCTTCGTTTCCCGGCGTCTTTCTGATCGGTTTTCATTTCACTTTGTCGTTAATATTTTGTTATTCATGATGATGATGATGATGATGATGATGATGATGATGATGATGATGATGATGATGATAATGATATTTGATGGTGTTAATGATGATGATGATGATGATGATGATGATGATGATGATGATGATGATGATGATATCGCAGTTACCCTTTTACATGTAAAGGGATAAAATTGAAAGCGGGTCAAAGGCTTTTTAACTAAGTATCAGTAATTTTATAGTATATCTACTAGTAGTAATCGAAGATTATAGAGCGTCGACTTAGGCCCTTAGGCACCCTACTGGGTTGCATTAATCATGTTAAGATTACAGGAACCTGTAAGTATAGTTGCAAAACTTTAGGTTATTGTCTGGGAACAATTGTCGACAGCCGTTAGAAACGGTTTATGCTACCAGTCCCACGTGTTTATAGGGCATCCTACCAAGGATGCGGCGGACATTTCAGAAAGTGTCTTGTACTTTTCGTAGCGAAACCGCGAGGAATGGTGCGAAACGTGCGCGAGACGTCAAGATGCTATTGTGACGTTTTTATAATGAACGGTAAAAGAAAAGTTCCTCTGAGATGCATGACATGACCACACTGAAGAAACGAATATGTTTTTTAAAACCATTTTTGACACCTTTTGATATTTATTTTTATAACAATCACATTCGATACACAACCTCTTTTCTCGATTTCTCGCGCTTAATAACATGCATGTGCACAGAAGTAGGTTCTAAGTACGAAAAGCGGTTTTCTCCACACTGAGAAAGGGTTATATACCCGTGTGTGTGTGGTTTTTTTTTTTTTTTTTTTTATGTTTTCAAAACATTATTAATATCTATTTTTATATCAATCCTATCCGATATACAAACTCTTTTCTCGATTACTCGCGCTCAGGAACATTTACAGCGGTAGGCACCGGGTACGAAACGCGCTGGGCATGATGGACTGTCATATTCATAATGCTATTGTGACGGTGCGATTTTGCACCGACATACAACCTATTTTCTCGGCACTGATTAAGGGTTATATACCCGAAACGCGCGCGCGCGCGCGTGTGTGTGTGTGTGTTTTTTTTCCAAAACATTATAATTGCGTCGACGAAGGAGACGCTTCCTAAACGAGTCGTCCCAATACTGTCCATCGTGCCCAGCTCGCGTGTTCCTTAGCGCAAAAAATCGAGAAAATATGTCGGTGCAAAATCGCACCGTCACAATAGCATAATGAATATGACAGTCCATCATGCCTAGCGCGCTTCATACCCAGTGCCTACCGCTGTAAATGTTCAGCGGCAGCAGCCTACCGCTGTAAATGTTCCTAAGCGCGAGTAATCGAGAAAAGAGGTTGTATATAGGATAGGATTGTATATCGGATGGGATTGATATAAAAATAGATATTAATAATGTTTTGAAAAAACACACATGCACACACCCACACACACGCAAGCGCGCGCGCTTCGGGTATATAACCCTTGCTCAGTGTGGAGAAAACCGCTTTTTGTACTAAGAATCTACCTCTGTGCACATGCATGTTACTAAGGGCGAGAAATCGAGAAAAGGTTGTGTATCGGATATGATTGATATAAAAATAAATATCAAAAAGTGCAAAAATGGTTAAAAAAAAAACACAGACGTTTCTTTCATGCATCTCCGAGGAACTTTTCTTTCACCGTTCATTATAAAAACGTCACAATAGCATCTTAACGTCCCGCGTGCGTTTCATCCCGTTCCTCGTGGTCCCTACGAAAAGTACAAAACGAAAAGTACAAGACAAGGTAAGATCCTTTTCTTTCTGAAATATTTCGTAGATTAATCCTAGGCCTTATCTTTTCTAAATATAGTAACCATCGACGGCAAGTTGGCAACATGCAGCTCGTGCAGTATGACAATGAAAATGGCCTGTTGTAACATCCAATGGTCTTTGAAGTTGTATGTCCAAGAAGAAAACAAACCAGCCAACAAGATAAGGCTGTCTGTCCTAAGTCGACGCACTATAATCTTCGATTACTACTAGTATCTATTTTTATATCAATCCTATCCGATATACAACCTCTTTTCTCGATTACTCGCGCTCAGGAACATTTACAGCGGTAGGCACTGGGTACGAAACGCGCTGGGCATGATGGACTGTCATATTCATAATGCTATTGTGACGGTGCGATTTTGCACCGACATACAACCTATTTTCTCGATTTCTCGCGCTAAGGAACACGCGCGCTGGGCATCATGGACAGTATTGGGACGACTCGATTAGGGAGCGTCTCCTTCGTCGACGCAATTAACACTGGACATGTGGCTAATTTTTAGTAGGCAGTATATTCGTATATTTAGATTAAAATCGTTGCAATTTCGAACACAAAGGTCCCTGGCCCTGTTTGGTGAGACTATGTAAACACAGTAAAAATAAATATATGAACAGCAAATAAAGCGGATTGAACAATCATATAACCACTGGTTCTCGAACTTTGAAATGACGGAACATTCTCAAACTTATTTTAAGATAATTCACGAAAACTGAAAACAAATTAAAGGAAAATCACAACCACGATAGGAGATCAGTTACTTTCGCCTTGAACATTTACTTGATTTCCTCTAAGAATTATTCATGATTAATAAACTAAACCAGACACCCAAAAGAGTGTTTAATCCGTTTCAAAATTAAAAAAAAAAAAAAAAAAAAATTGGTTGCGCCTCGCTTTCCAACCTACTTCTCGGTCTTGGAAATCGGACGAATTACTCTTTCCTCGTGTTTGTTTGTCAACCTGTTCTTGCAGATTGACGGGAAATATCAAGAAATAATTTATTCTGACAATTTCGAGATAATAAAGTCCACAACGAAGACTTCCTGAATTGAAAATTTAAATACAGCTCTGATTTGGAGAACCATGATATTTGCAAGATACAACTGAAGCGACTTAAAATTCCCACCCCCTCCCCCCTGCACCATCTCGAATATTAATCTTCATTACAACGAGTTTTACCAGAAATAGGAAATAGAAGTTGTTTTTAATGGTGTGTATTTTCGTCAGCAAACAAAACATGAAATGCACTCATTTACACGTGTAAAGATGTCAGGGATATGGGAAAATAAATATAGTATATCACATAACGGAAGCCCTGTCTCCACCGAAAGCTAGCTGGTTGAAACATAATTTATCCATAGTCCAGGTGTTTTACATGACATTTTAATGGCTAAATCGAGAGCTTGATAATCATCCATTTTTTGCCAAACACTTTGAGTTTGTACAGGAGTTTCCTTTATTATTGTTTGTTTCTTCGCTCAGGTTTATGAAATGACAAAATTTAGGACTCTATAAATATTGTTTTCACTGATATAGTAGCTTTTGCGGTGCGGGTGTTCTATTATGAGTGTCAGACTGTTTTGTATGAGAATAGTGTATTTTAGTTTTTATAATCATGTTCACAATCCTCCTTTTGCTTCGTTAACACGTACTTGAAATTCATCCAATAAACTTTGCCTTTTAGTAACATTCTATATGATCAAAGCAGGACATTAACACTATTCCAAAATCGTTTCCTGTTTTCGTACCATTCTGTAATGGAAGCTGAGTTTTTTCGCGGCTTAAAACATTGCCAAGTACCGGACAAGTAACAGCCTTTCCAATTTATTTTGCTAATTTCATCAAGTGTAAGACTTGGCAGCTATAGTCGTTAGAATTGCATTCATTTCTCGATTTTCTAAGCTGTCAGTAATTGTTTCGTCAATCTTTTGAACTATTTTTCTCACACTGTAATATTCACTAAATCAGTTGCAGTCAAAAACAGGTGTCGGGAGTGAATGCGGCAATTTTGGAACAAGCGAAAAAGAGAATAGCGGCCTTAAAAGGCTCGGCGCTAAACTGAATGTAAAGATAATTACATGCAGAATGACGGCCGAAGATGGTTTATCAATTCAGTCAATCAATTTAGTTATACGAAAAAATTAAGGGAGTTTTGACTGACATTGCTCTGTCAAGAAACGATATTGGAAAGGACGTGAATTATTGCAACGGAAACGATAACAGATTCAACTAAGGAACACAGACAGTAGTCTAACGACGTCGTTGACAAGTGAGAAGCGAAAAGATCTCAACATGTTCAATTATACATCAAATTTTAGCCAAGGAAACTCAACCACTGGATTCATTTACGGACTTGAAGAGGCGATAATTCAAGCTGTATTTCTAGGCATCATTGTCTTGTTTGGCCTCGCTGGAAATTTTTACATTTGCAAGGTTGTTTACAAAAACAAGAACTTGAGAAATCCAACATTTATTTTTCTCGCCAACTTAGCCGTGGCAAACATTGGCGCGTTGACATTGTGTACACCATTTCCTCTTGTGGTCAGTGTACGAAGAAGATTTTCGTTGGAAAGGCACTGGTGCATTGTAAACGGCTTTCTAAATAACTTCTTTTTCTGCATTTCCATTTTCACATTGTCCTTAATTGCGATTCAAAATTATTTTACTATAGTGAAACCCCCAACTTGTGTAAGATTGCAAATCACTCAGCGAAGGGCGAAGTTTCATCTGTTGGCAATATGGTGTCTTTGTTTTGTGTTCTCATTTGTTTCGCTCGGTTCCTTCGAAAATTGGAGCTACATTGCTTTCAACCCGACAACGGCTCACTGTGGCTTACCATTTCCTGAAACATTAGGAGATAAATTGAAGCTGGCGTTTCTTGCTCTACTCGCGTTTATTATACCAGTTGTCTTCATGTCGTTTGCATACTTGCGAATTTACTTCAAAGTGCGTTCGCACGAACGAAAAGCCTACCGTAACTCGAAGAAAGGAAAAATTTCCCCAGCGGTGACTAGAAAACTTGCGGTTACACTGTGTCTTATGTTTGGAACGTTTGTTATATGCTGGTTACCATTTTTCCTCCTTATTGCGTTGGCTGTTGTCTTAGATGACGCGTCAGAGCTGCCGTGGATTCTTGGGCGGATTGCATATTGGAGTGGGTACCTTAACTGTGCTATCAACCCCTCCCTGTACTGTCTGCGTTCCACAGCGTTCAAAGATGTCGTTCGACGACCTTCTACAACAACCGGAGAAGTGACAATAAAGAGGTTGTCAGAGCCGCATAGAAGCCAAAGGGCATTTTCTTTGCCCGTTTTGACAACAAGCTTCAAGTTTCCTATAAGGCGGATTGAAAGGCAAAGCTACCCACGGATAGGACATGAGGATGTGTTGGGAGATCTTCGTACAAGAACCGCTGATGTAGAAGTGGCTAAGTTGCGAGCTTTCTCTTGTTCAAGCTATGAAATCAAAGAAACTGCAGAAAACTCGCAAATGAGTGGAAAAGACCGAGTTGATACGCCACTAGATCAAAACAAGAGGATAAGCGTTGATGAAGTAACAATCCTAAGCCGATTTAGCGAGCTAGCATTCGTTGAAATACACAGCAAGGAAGACATTCGGGATTTAAACAATTCTATTACATCGCTAGAAAATTCATTAGGGCGACAGTCAAACGGAGATCAACCCTGGACACAGTTTAAAGAAAGAGGACATAGCCACTCGCATTTGACCTCAAAGCAGGCGTGATATGTACCGTACAGGGCATTATACCTGGAATAATCTAGTCTAGTTTCCCAATTTTTGTCTCACAACACTGAAGAGGTCTCATCAAATGCGCGTCTTTCAGTCAAATCTAGCCGAGCCTAAAAAATTCGATTCATCATCGTCTTCGTGTTCAATGCATCCAAAATGCAAAACATATCAAGCAAGGCGTATTCCATCCTAGCTGTTTATTTGATCACAAGGTGGATTTAAGACAATTTCAGCGAGGATTTTGGGTGGTTGAATAATATATTCAACTGAACATTGTGTAGTAAGTGCAACAATTGTAAATTTTAAAAGCCTTGTGAATCGGTGTCGAAATAAACTTTTCATTTTAAATAAAGTGTTTAGAATTTGGAATTAATTTAGTGAGTAATTATTATCGTTTTCTTATTCAACCGATAAGAGTTTGACCAAGAAATGTTTTTTAATTTTCCCATTTTTCATTTACATTTACTCTGTAGGTGTGAAAAGATAAGAAAACAAACCGCAAAATATCATATCCAATTACAGTGGAACCTCGATTTTACCGACGATATGACAAGGGGACAGCAGAATCATATCGTTAAATCGGGATATTGTTGTAAACGAACTCCCGATTTCTAAATAACTTTTTCCGGGACACAGACTGATTTTGATCGTTAAATAGGGAATATCGTTAGATCGACGATCGTAAAATTGGGTTCCATTGTAACTCTTATTTCTACATTTGTTTTTCCTTCTTTTGGGTTTGCATTGATCAGTGTTTTCATAAATCACCTTACAGCCTTTTACACGCAGAAAGTGATACAACTTAGCAGTTTATACTCTTGATCTAAATGAAACCTTTTACTTTATTGATGATAAAAAAGAGCCGCTGCTTCATTGTTTGAAAAAAGGAAGTCGTTGCGCCCCGCAGCTTGTCAAATAAAACTATCACGCCATTTTTCAAGTGCACTTCATTAAATTTCGCCAAATGGTGACATTTACAGGGATAAATGATGGTTTTTATGTTTGTTTTAATTCAAAATGACAAAATTCCCAATTTATCCCGATTTCGTACGTGACAGAATTCATTTATGCAGGTTCAAAGTGCAAAAAAGCTATTTGATCATGAATTTGGTAAACTTTGCCTTGTAAGAACTGTCTTCTTACAAAGCATAGAAAAAATTTCTCGATATTTACGATTTTTTATACCAAATAATTCCTTGCTTTCAAACTCTTTGAAAACGTTTGATATTAAATAATTGCAGGAGGTAAAAATAATAATAATAACTTTTTTTATACACGGTAAATCTTTCAACAAAGATTATAAAGAGATAAAAGATAACCAAAATCATCCCTAACTAAACTAACTAACCTAAAATACTATTAACCATATACTAAAAGCTGCTTTACAAGGATGCCGAGTTAAAACTCATTCAAAACTGTGGTGACGTAAATTAAATTTAAAATCATGTAAACTGATGTTGCTGCACGAAGGTCACTGGAAAGGCTGCTCCACAACCCGGCTCCACTGGAGGCTTTGAGGGATGCGAGCTCTACACTTAGCAAATTTTCGAGTGAGGGAGGGGGGGGGGGGGGGGTTTGAAAGGCAGACGAGTAAGATGGGCCAAGTACGGGGAGGGGGGGGGGGTTCCGGGGGCATGCTTCCCCAGATAATTTGGATTTTAACTCCTCACAAATGCCGAGAAATGCATTTTAAATTAATCAATGAATTCCTTAATTACTATACTGTTACCTAATAGAAACTGAAATAACTTTATTTTCTCCGATCTTTAAATTCACCATCATACAATGATATCTCGTTTACTGACACCAACTCTAAAATAAACCAGGAATCCAAACGATTTAACTTGCACTGCATTCAAAACAACGATGTATAAATGGTGCATTAATCAGAATGAAAACAAAGAGAAAAAAAACTGAGGAAGTGGCTGATATTTACTGTGTATCAGATTCCTTAAAAATACCAAAATTTCTTGTTATCGTTACGGTCGGCAAATTCGTTAGCAATATCTACAAGAGAAAGTCTCTGTTCTTTCTCTTTCGTTAGCTAGCCTAACATTTTTCTTTAAGTTTCAATCCATCCCGACTTACACTGTCCCTGGCCAGAGGCACTCATAGTAATCGATAGTTTTATCGCGCTTGGGTGATAATTTATGACAAAACTAGACAAAAAAATTTTTTCCGTTGACAGCGGACAAACATTTTTCTTTTGGTTTCAAATGACACCAAATTCACGTAATACTTCCCCTTTAAGAAACCATGTACGACGGCAACGCCAGAGAAAACATCGCTTGAAAACATACGTTCACGTTACTTGTGCTACCTCGCGATTATTCCAATTCGTTCAATGTAGGCGAACCATCCAGTACTTCCAGTAACTGAACTGTTACTTTATTTACCTCGCACATAAGAGCCAACGCTTCATTGTTTGATATAAAGGAAGTTACGTCCTGCAGCTTGTCAAACTATCACGCCATTTTCAAGTGCACTTCATTTAATATCGTGACATTAGAAAAGAATTGCTAAGATAGTAACCTTTCGGCAATTTTTAAGCTCGATGGTTTATGATAAATGGGGGTTTAATTTAAATCATACAGGTTCTTTAATATACGCGTGTTGTTTCAATGTATAACAAATGACAGAAACAATACCCCTTAACTCTAAAAAATAGCGGTGATACACTCTGAGCCAATGAAATAGAGCTGCACAGGAAGTCCTCACATTAAAAACAAAAGTTTGATTACTTTTGGCGAGTTTCGTATTTTCTCCATTTTGAATGGTTGACGCGCCGGGTCGTCATCCTTGAGGAATGGGAGCGAAATGTAAAGTTCGGAATTTACCGGAGTTTCCCGAGTTTACTACAGTTCCAAAATAGTTTCCGAAGGAAAGTCAGTTCCATTCCTCCCGACAGTCAACGGCCTAAATTATTCAAAATGGCCGCCGCTTACAGAAAAGATAGGAACAATAGCAAACGTAATTGCACTTTTAGTTCTTTTTTTTTCAATTACGTGAAACACTCCTTCACGTGTTTGATAAATTACATAAGACATCTACTACAGGGCATAGTGAGGAGAATTCGCTTGTTGATATTGGGAGTTAATTTAAAATAATATGATTAAAAACAGAAGCAAAGTTAATCTTAATTTTAATGCTGTAATTTTCTTACAAAGTTTACAAATTTAAATCTTGTTGGAGCAATTATACAGTATTTCCTGTGTAACGGCACAATTTTAAGGACAACGTATGTTGCACTTAGCTTGGATAATTCACTGAAACATCATTATAAAAAAAAGATAAATGTTTTGGCACTTGACTTTAACAACAATAATATTTACTAATATTTATTAATAAACAAAAGTGGCTTTATACTTTGTATAAACATTACACAAAACAGCTCAACACAAAGGGAAAAACGAGAATGGAATCAATGAAATTCTGTTCGTTTTGCAGCTATTCATTTAAATAGCTGAGGTCTGTTTTGCAAAACACCCAAAAAGTGTTTGGGTCTGAGAACTATTTTTCAAATCCGTTTACTATTAATTGGTGATCGTTCTTCGTACAAACATTAAGCGCCGTGTCTTGCAAAGTTTTCAACGTTTTAGTTTTCAAAATTTCGAATTTCCGGAAATGAACAACATGCTGGTATAAAATAGTTTTTCAGGACCAAAATTCTTTCAGAACTTTTGAGAAACAGATGCCAGGTTAAGAGTAAGCTAATCCTGGATTAAGCTAATACTGGATTAATGTTAATCAATAAAGATTCTTCCAAAAGATTTTGTTCCTCACAGTAGTTTGACTTATGACTTTTCTTTACCATTAATTCACTAATAAGACTTAGCTTTCAAAAACACTTTTTTACAGGCAAGATGAAAACCTCAGTTAATTTTTAATTGGGGATTAATAAGGGCTAATTGGCTTTTGAACAACCGGGCTCAGGGCATTTACAGTTTAATTTGCTTACAATATTAAATTTATAACTTCTGCTAAAAAGCAAGGTGTTCTTTAACAGTAAAACAATAGTAAAAGTAAACTTGAGCGAAAAAAAAAATTATGCTTGGGGATTGAAGCCAGAATTTTGTCTTCATTATCTATCATAAATAATTCTTGGACATCATTTGTGACAACAAATATAACATACACCATGCACGACCTTACATGTATATATCCTTGTTTGATCCTCATTTGACCTTGTAAAGATTACAGGCAAAAAATTAAAACACTCATCAAACTGGAAAAAACCCAGTTTGTTTGGTTTAGCAAATGAAAACAAAATGTGCATTGCATTTGGTTTGTTTGATATATTTGCTATAAACTTTGATCCATATTTCTCCTTAACACCATTCTGTTTCCAGCAATCTGATCTGTCAATCAGTCTTTGCTTCACATTAGGGTGTTTGCTCCTTAGTGGGAAATAGGCAATGTTTTGTTTTTATTCTTTTAATTAGGGGTGGATTAAACTTCAAAATGATGGACACTTACAGTAACCTTATTTCTTTGACTTAGATTGGCCTCATACCAACAAAAGCTCTCAACTGTTCAAAAACAAAGAACGTGACAACCGTGTGAGTACCAGTTCTTGTCCAATTGGGTATAAACCCTTTGTAGAGACCAAACAGTCCTTCCTTCCTGACAGTCTTGACAATGCAGTCCAGTGTTCCCCTGTACAACACAGGCTTCTTGTTGTGGTCTTTTTTCTGATTCATAAATCTCGTACGAACCATATCTATAGGTGAGGTGACACAGTTTGTAACAAATCCCGCTATTGAAGATGCAACAATATGTAGAAAAGGTCCTTCCTTCATGAGTTCAGCATTTAAGATTGCATGTTTTGCATGATCATAAGATGACACTGCTGTTGCTGAAACAAGCGCTGATCTCTTAACAGTGGCACTAACACCAGTCCAAAGTCCTCTGATTCCTTCACTTGACACAATAGCCTGAAACGCATGAAACGTGTGCCTGTATTCCCAGTGACTGCCTGATGGCAATGCCATCAGACGTATCTTTACCACGTCAGTAGGGCAAGCTATTGCACTTCCTATTGCTCCAGCAATTGCCCCTGAACAAACTTTTTTCCAGAGAGGTGTGTGGGCAGGATCTGTGGCTCCAAACCATTCCTTAAGGGGTTCATACAAGCCTAATCTCAGTGTGCTGTATGTTGCTTCTCTCATCAGTGATGGCGTAATACTAAAATAAAATAACAAAAGAAAGACAAAATTACTATTGACTAAGTAAACTGAGCTTGTTTCACACACGTTTTTATTTCACTTGACACATTCACTACAGTATAATTGCTAGAAATGATAAATCAGGTTGTTAATGCTGGACTTGCCTGGAACAGTCTATCATACCATAGTTAAAATATTGGATCTTGTGGTCACAAGTTGAACATTTTGTTGGGGGTGGGGTGTGCCTGAGCCGGCCTTAATGATCTAGATTTATTGTATTCAGTCACAAAAGAAACCACAGATAAAACAAAGACTTACCCTCTATAAAGACCCTGTAATCCTTCTTCTTGGGCGATCCTCAAGGCGCCTCTAACCAAGCCTCGGTAATAGCGATTATGAAATATGTTTCTGCTTTCATGCTGAGAGCCTAATTCATTTTCCAATTGCATTCGAGTCTTGATCACATCAATTGGGTTTGTAACTGGTCAGAAAGAAAAGAAATTTTTAAAACACTTTCACTGAGGGATTTTTGGAAAGGCTTGAATTATGTATTCTTATTCTGTAGCATAGAAAATTGAATGCACGCTAAACTTTGATACAAATGCACACTTGAAAGTTGTTTGCTGTGCCTACTTTTTTATGCTGTAATGTGGAAATTTATTGACCATCATTACTTTGGAAAGTAGGCCTAAATTGGTACAAAATACAGCAAGATTTCCACAGAACCCCACAGGTTAACTAATGTATACATTTAACAACTCAAACTCTATTCGTGCTCATCGTTTTTGGAAGAAAAGGGTTAGTATGACAGTGATGCATGTATAATTAATGTATGGGGCTGTGTGGAAATCATTCCCAAAATTCATACATTACTACTTTCTGTGTGGGAATCAGTAGAACATTGAAAATTACAGTCTACTGATCAAGTTTAAGGATAGCATCTGTTTTGGGAGGAAAGTTTGGAAACATTTATGCATGTCCACATATATATTTAATCATACATGTACCACTGTCATACTAATATTTTTATTACCCTCTTCCAAAAATGACAAGTGTGAATTGAGTTAATGATGAGACTGTGCAGAAATCTTGCAAAAGTTTTTCAGTTTTCCATTTACCTGTGATAGAAGTTCATAAGAATATAACATAGGCAAAAAGTTTGAAAAATGGAAATATACAACTGCATGTTTCTAAGCATCTCAAGAAAACATGAACTTATATGCACTATCATAGCGGGGTCGGCCTCCTGTTGGGGCCGGTGCTAATTTTAGACTAAGTCGATTTTTTAATTAATGTCTAATTGGTACAGGGCCCAGCAGGAGGCAGGCCCCTCTATGACAATGCTAATGTTTCTAGAAAAGAAGAACAAAACAGGGCACAATATTTCACCCCAGAAGCAAGAAATAAATGTTAAAAATACAAATATTGCATCTAATTAAATGTATAGATCAGGTCATAACCCAGTATTACAAAATTGATTTCAAATGTGCATCTGTTTGCAGGTTTTTTCTAAAACAAACATAAGTTAACAGTTCGATTTCTATAGTATGACATTTAAAGCGATAACAACGCTTGGCCTCGGACCTTTCAGCAACATTGTTGACGTCATGGTCTGATGCAATAATGCAGTCACGTATTAAATACTGGATTGATCTGGTATGCTAAATTAAAATATTGAGTCCGAAACTACGGCGAAAAAAGTTATAAACCTTAAATTGCATGTAAAAGGATGGTATACAGTGCCAGAAATCAAAGTAAATCGAAACTTCGGCCAGTGAATATTGTAGCTATTTACGCTTAAGCGCTAAGCTTAAGTTTATCCGGCAGGAAATTTTTTCACGTCGAAGTAGTAAGTGCAACGTAAGCTTCTAAGCTTAATGGGCGAAAGAAACAATTAAAAGTTCCCTTTATATCCCTGTGTCTATGGCAAAATGAGGAACAGGACAGCATCCTGCGTCCAAACATTCACTAATGAAGTAACTAAGAAAATTTTAGAGGACAGCTATAACATAAGCTTAAATAATTCTTACCGGTGGCAGCACACATACATGACAGCCCACTCAAAGCGAATCGAACCAAAACTTCCCGTTCTTTACTTCTAACTCTTTGTCTTCTCTTGTCGTACATGCTAGCTGCCATTTGTTCGCTGAAATTCGTAATCGATTGTATTGTGGCTACGTTCACCTGCAAGCGGATAGTTTTCGTTGTTGGGGCAAAGATGAAGGAAGCTCTGCTATGCTCCGATGCATGTCAGCGATGTTCTGTTCGAAACTGAAAGTAAAAGTGGTCCCAAGAGGTCATCCACATCAAAAATACTTTAAATAACTCTAGACGATTCCACGGGAAATCGGATTTGCCGGTGTTTGTTCCAGAAATGTCTTTTTCCACTTTTCACTCTAAAAAACTATTATTTCGCGCGCATGCATCTTGAGAAATCAATTAAATTTCGTAAACCACGTGGGAAATTCCCTTGGGTGCATTCGTTGTTCACGTGGTATTCGTGCTCTACCATTTTAATGTTTTTTTTTTTTTTGGGGGGGGGGGGGGTTCCCTTGTAATTTACTTTGTGTCCTGTTTGATTTGAGTCAGTACGGTATGGCGACCGATTCCACTTTTTGACTGCAGAAAAGATTTGAAAACAAAATTTAAAAAGGCAGCAAAACATTGCGTGACATGGCAATCAAAACAAAGGCCAAGGGCAGCTGAGTGGGCTTACAGATTTACATATTTTGCTTGAAGACCTTGAATGATCAGCATGATTATAATGCTGATTTAAACCTTTTTTTTTTAGTGAGAACAACAACAAAAATCAGTTTTACAGGAATTCCTGATTGCAACCGGGGAGTATTTTTGAGGAAAATAGGGTTTTGAAACATGACATCAATATAGAGGAGTAGGACAAGAAGAAACGCTGAATATATGCAATACTGTATTGTGTCAGAATAGGTAACATGCTCTGGAATATATAATGTTAGATTGTATCGGTTTCATTCAGTAGGGTTACGTATCTGATTGGCATGTACCGCCAGCCGGATAAATATAGAAAGCACCAGTATTGAACAGAAGCAAGGAAAAAAACGGCACATGGAACCAAAAAATTATAGAAAATAGCAAAAACAAAAAATAGATAAATAAATAAATAAATAAATAAATAAATAAATAAAAAAGGCCAGGTGCAAGAATCCCTGTAGTGAGTTTTTCACGTTATACAGGACCGATTTCGTACCAGGGAATTTGTCTCTGTTCCCATGACTTTTGGAGCCTGAGCAAGAAAGTATATTGCGTGTTATCAAACGGGGCAGTGGGTGGGGCTTCGGCTTATAACGGGGCGAAAATCAACATTTGATACGTGAACGCTGAAAATTCCTTTCATTGAGGGCTCCGCAAAGCATAAAACGTATCTATTCCGTTCATTGAGAACATACCCCATAAGAGCGGCACAGCTTCTTCAGGCCAAAAACTGTAAAGGCAGAGGTTTAGGAGATGTGTATGGATGGAGTCCACAACTTCCTAGTCGAACGCGACAAAGGACTGCAAGCAGGGGAGCAGGGATGGAACAGTGGTGAGAGCACTCGCCTTGCACCAGTACAAGTGTTGCTCGGGTTCAATTCCCGGACTCGGCGTCATATGTGGGTTGAGTTTGTTGTTGGTTCTCGTCCTTGCTCCAAGAGAGGTTTTTCTCCGGGTACACCGGTTTTCCCCTCTCCGGCGAAAAACCAACAGTTCTCAGTAAATTCCAACAAAAACACAATAGAACACAATACCCTGCTAGCAGAGGTCAACTTTGGCGATATTTATTGTACTCATATTCGAATTTATAGGGAATATTTCATATTTATCCAAGTATATTTTGTGCCTTAAGGTTTTGTTACTATTGGTTCTATATCGTATATCGTTCAATTTGTAAAGGGCAATGGTAACCTTAGTTTCCTTTTTAGCTTTTCAGTAATTTGCCAAGCTGTGCAAGTGTTCTTGAAAACCTTATCATGCTTGTTACTAAAGGGAAAATAATTAGAAAAACCAACAGTAGCTCGGGCGTGATGCTAGGAAATAATTGTAAATTATCTTCGTGGACCTGAATAAGGTTAATCAGCTTGGAACTTCTAGAAGTGTTACTCGAAGTAAATTGGTTCCGGTTGAAATGAATACTCTTGAAATGAGCTCCGTTCTGTAATTGCGTTTGCAGGAGTATTCAATAGGATAATCTTTTAGTTATGAATACTAAGTGAGTTTCTTTGTGAACTGTAATGACGGTAATTACGCGGCACGAGCCGATCACTGACACTTCGGAAAACTCATTAGCTACGTTTAGACACCTAAAGAACTTTTAACTTAGGACAATTGAATAGTGTAAGTTCTCGTTGATTAACAAGTGTAGTTAATATTGAGGGTTTGCAAGAGAGGATCAAGGATCCTCTCTTGGGGTTTGGTGTTAAAACTTGGCTTTTTGATCTTCTACGCGTTATTCAAATAACTGCACACGCATTGTATTCTGTTAACAATGGATACTTGTACAATCATATATATCAAGAGAGGATGAAGGTAAGAGAGGTAATCCCCCATATAGGCCCTATTCCCATCGTATACAACTCTGTATGTAGCGCTAAGTGATTACATCGGTGATTACAGCAGTGATTTCATATTTACAATCTTGCTATTGGACGAACTTATGCCAGTTCGTCCTTCGAGAATAAACTGCTGTTGGAACCAAAAGTGAAGTTGTCGCTGTTAATTCTACGTACATCCAGTTGCGGCTAGATCTTGGTACCTCGAGGGAGTGAATGCCCTTTCTCGCAAGCGATCTCTCCTTGAGTTAATCTTCCCCAAGAATTTGTCACAGAAGATCTCCCGTTGAAGTTCAGAATAGCCCGAAACGTTCCCGTTCGCTTAGAGTGGAAAAACCTCCCGTCACAATTTTCTTTCTGGCAACTCTGTTTACCATGTACGACGTCGTTCGCGTCTCTAGTATTTTGCCTAGTCGGCTTATTTGGGGAAGTAAAGAAGCCGACTACGCGAAATACTAGAGACGCGAACGACGTCGTACATGGTAAAAGACTTCCCAGAAAGATACCTCTGCTAGCAGGGTAAAAACAAAATGTCCTTTAGTTCAGACAAGAATGACGCAAACTGAGGCGATGACCTGCCTGGGGCGATGACTAGATGACCTGTGGAAAGCATCAAGAAAATCACCCCAGAACTCATCAGCTAATGATTTTTATATTTCAACAGATTCTCAATTTCATAAACATTGTAACAAAATTAGATACATGGAAACGATGCCGACGAACTAAGCTAAACAACAAGGAACGATTATTTCGATAACGTGCGCGCGCGCCTGTGAAATGCACGCGTGGCGGGCTGGAAGTGCGAGTCACGCGGTTTAGGAAGCGGTTTTTATTTCAATAGCTTTTCCTTGACACTTTTTTTCTTCCTTGTCACATGAAATCTTCACCATTCGTGTACCACACGCGCGTCGCAGACTTGTCTTGCTTTCTTTCTTTTTACTTTTCGCGAGTATTCATCTCGCTTCGTTGACTAGCCTGTAGCCTGAGTATCAGGCCTTCCTAAGGGGAAGGGGGAAGGGGAGGGGGAGAAAAGCCTGATACTCAGGCTAACTACAATCTTGGACAGATCAAATGAAAAATTAAGACCACCCCTCCCCCCCATTTCAATGATGGGAAAATGGCGCGTTTTGCTTTGCGCGCGAAATCATCATTGATTTTGGGGGGAGGGGGGGTTTAATTTTTCATTTTATTCTGTCCAAGATTGCAATCTTGGACAGATCAAATGAAAAATTAAGACCACCCCTCCCCCCATTTCAATGATGGGAAAATGGCGCGTTTTGCTTTGCGCGCGAAATCATCATTGATTTTGGGGGGAGGGGGGGTTTAATTTTTCATTTTATTCTGTCCAAGATTGTAGCCTGTGAACAGGATTTCCGGGCGCTCTCAGACGGCGGAAGTGCCCGGGAAGCCTGTTGGCAGGCTGCGTTGACACTCGACAGCAAAAACTATTCCACAGACTATAGCCATATGTGCCAACAACTTTTTAGCCTGAGTGCAGACGTCTGCTATTTCCTTTGTTGGCTACAGCCTTTCGGCAAATAGCCTACGATCATGCGAAGAGATGCTCTGAGTGGAGTCAGAGTAGCTGACCTGCACTGGCCCTCACTAGCACACTTGTTCTGAGTTTCCCAAATGAACAATATTGTCGATGGTTTCTGCGCTGCTACTTGGTGCCCCGGGACTTGATGTGTCTTGTATAGAGTCGATCCCCTTTGTTCCCACCTCTTTTGTCTCTGATGTGTTTTTCATGCCTCTGTATGCGACAAGATAGGATAGAAGTTGTTAAAAGAGTTTTGTTGCAGTCTAGATGAATAACGCAACAGGTTTCTCATAATTTTGCTTTTTCGATTTATCACTGAATCATACTTGGCCCAGGTGCAAATGCATGTTCTGTAAGTTTTATGAAACTTGAAGAGGCTTTTAGCTGCTTCTGTCAAGTGAATGCGCTCGCTGTCTTTCAAAACCGTTTTCTTTTTGCCGACTTGCCTGTATTTAATGAGTTTTGTGAATCATAAAAAGTGAACTTCATCGGGACATTTTTCACCCACAAAGAACCCCTGCAGAGAAAGAAATCTGTTTTTGTTTGAATTGTGAAATAATGTTTCCTACTTGAAACTTAACAGAAAATATTCAATAGGGATAATTGTGCTTAACCCTTAACCCTAAACAAAACAGAATCTGTCCGTCTTTTTATCGGATTTGGCAGCAGAGAGTGAAAAATAATGTAGAGCTGTGGAGTACAACAGCGTTGATACGAGGACATTTTCATGACAGCATTAGCCAGTAAATGGTTTTAGTGTTTTAGGGCACCTTTTCAATGATCTGACCTCACTTATAAAGACATTTACCAGACCTCAAATTACACGCGCAACTGATAAGAGAGGACACTCGCTTCTTTGTTGTTTGAATGTTATACATTTTAAAAGTGTGACAGATTGGCCTTTTGGACGTTTGCGTGTTGCCCACAAGAGTCTTGTCGATCCAAGGCCGATCGCATGTCTTCCTATCTTTTGGCGTTAAACACGGCAGAAGCACCTTGAATCTATCTTTCTAAAGTCAAGGGGAAACGCGGGGAGGCGATGGTGTCTCGAAGTTCCTTCGTGCTGCTGTTGTACACCGTTTTTACGTGGAACGCCACTGGAAGTTTCGGCCAACGTAAGAACTGCTTTTAATTTTATACTGTTTATAAATTCCTTGCGGGATTTCCGATCTTAAAATATAATATAAAAGTGGATATAAATGGTTTCGCTGTAAGACTCCAGATCCAGGCAAGATTGACGAAACATGGAATGAAGAATGGTTTTCAAGGTTACTCGAGGTTGACAGCGTCGGACACTTTCAATTTATCTCGGTTTCACGTCATGTTAGGGACCTTGTTGTCTCAGTAATGCAACAGTAGACCTTAGTATCCAAGGCAAGGATACCATATCCGTAAATACAGTATGCTGATTTTAGAAACTGCCTCTCTTACATCGTTGACAGGAGGCGCCGGAGAAATTGACCTTGATCGACTCTATTCTGTGCTATTTTAGTATTTATTTAACGAAGAAACTACGAGAAATGTAAGAGTTTTATGATAGAGTATGCACAGTCATCGGCACCGCATATGGGTTCATATGGCCTCCAAATGGCAGCTGGGGGGGGGGGGGGGGTGCAGGGAACACGCCGCAAGAACACACGAAACACTATTGTTGGTGGAAATATCCATTTGGGCGGTGCTTTAGTCCTCGTGTATAATTCAGCGCGAAGGGATGCGGGTGCAACTGCAGAGTGCGTAAGTGGAAAACATGACAGCGGGAAACGCGCGCTTTTCCCTCTACGCGCGCAGGAAAACTGAAGAAGTGCTGTTTGCAGTTTAGTGCAAGGAAACAGAGAATGGGGAATGGCGAAATCTTCCCTTTTGATTATCCTGAGCGGAAAGAGGAGAGTTGTGTCTCACTGACCACTTTTGATTACGAAAACTTCTAAAATAGCGTGGCCTTTGTAACACAGCCACAGTCACGCTTTCTTATCAACGTTTTTCAGGTATCATAGAGAATTCCATCAATGACCCTCTCTTGAGAAGAGTAAAGCGACAGGGAGTAGACGTTACTGACGGCGGAAAGGTAAGTCTCCTCAAGGGTCACTCGTCTAATAAACATGATAAGGGCCGTACATAAGGCAAAATAAGAAAGATAATACCCCTCATCGTTATTGGGACGTGTCTTCGAAGCGCTTTTATGGAGTGCTGTTGGCCTATAAGGACCTTTAGCCGTTACGTCGGCTAAAGACAATAGGATTTAACAAAATTATTGTACAACAAACATACTGACTACAATGCGAATCTTCATGTTTTAATTGTGGAGCAAGGATGCAGCGAGAAACACCTTACTGGGATTCTTGCACCTTTACATGTCCTTTCCGTGGATTAATTTTCACGGGTTTTCTTTTTTCGATTCGTTGTTACCATCGCGCGAAAATATGACCGGAATTATAACCAACCCCAAACTGGGGTTCTGTTACATTTTTTACAATACACCATTTCCGAGTTGCTTTGAACCTCATTATGATAGCGAGGCTAAGTGCAATTTTTTCCATATGAAAATTAGCTTTGTTTGCATAGGAATGAAAAAAATAATGTTCATAATAAAAACTATGAACTTAGCCTCGGTTTCATGGTGAGGCTCAAAGCAACTCGGAAATGTAAACCACACGTGATCCACACGTGATTGAGATTTTGAATATTATATCAGGACCTATTAGTATGATTAGAAGTTTATCCTTCTGCCCATTATGTCTATCTTTCACATCTATATATAGTTACATAAAACGCCCATTGTGCCGTAATGTAAAAGCATTCTCTGCCAATCAGGTTAGTGTGACTGTCTTTGGAGCACCAGGAGATACTGGTCTCAAAGGAGAACCGGGAGACCAGGGACATGCTGGGTTCCCTGGGGCTAACGGCCCAAGAGGAGCACAGGTATGTAAAGATTCTTGCTTTTCAGTAACATTTGAGTGGGAACTTAAAACCCTAAAATTCAAGCCGTGGTAGTTTGCGTTGCGTCCAACCGGCTATCTTTGCGGACAATTCAGTAAAAAAAATTATTTGAACGGTTCAAAGGTCACCTTTGGGTTGTCACTAATGGATGTTGCGCATCATTTTATTTGTTTGTTCGTAATAAATTATTGAGAGAAGTGTGTAATACAATTAGTAGTTGGTTTTAAATAAACTTCAGATTGCCCTTATTTTTGAAAGGCGCAGTTTAACGATGGGTACAAGAAGATGGTTAGCTCAGCTTTCGCCGGTGGCCGTCTGTAGGTCGGAAAGTTGGGAGTATATTTCTCGGCCAAACCAACTCCAATAGTTAAGGTGTTATAACAACTAAGGCAGAAGGTGTTGCCTTCTCTGTGACCACCTTGGCGTGCCTTGCATGGTCACGTGTAAATGGCCGACCAATCTCAAAATTGAGAAGTTTGAATGAAAACCTTTGAACACTCGCATGAAAAGAGAATGGATGCCTTTCATTATCATTTTTTAATATTGGCTCATCTTGAAGAAGGGTAGAGATCAGTTTAAGTGCTCTGTGTTTTTACTTAGTAAAGTATCATGTTCTTCTTCCTTGTGATTAGTATTACTAAACTATTTCTCTTTTCTTTCTCTCAACAGGGTCCGTCAGGCAGCAAGGGTCAGCAAGGCATTCAGGGACGTCCTGGTCCACCGGGTTTCCCAGGAACTCCGGGCAGAACAGTGGTAAATGGCTAAATTACTTACAAGCGTAATCATTTATCAAACAAGAACGATAAACGAACTTTGCTTCCAAGCTCAATTTTTACAGCAATGTCTTATCCGTACCCCCAGCTCAGTCCATCAAAGTTCTCCGCTAATTTAAGCCTGGACTGTACTTTAATTTAAGATATGTCACCGTACAACCTTCGCTACTGATTTTGTGCGGATTTTTTCACGGATTCTCTCTCTTTCTTGTAACAGTATGAAACGGTACAAGGTGAAAAGGGGCCTGTGGTTCGTCCGATTATCCTAACAGCAGGGTACATCGAGAGGAAGGTAGGCGTTACATCTTTTCCATAGCGTTTAAAAGAGTTCAAATTTATGTTAGCTCTTCCTCGTGTGAGCAAGCTTTCTCTTCTAACATATGTCAAAATATAATGAGCCCTTTTACTGCCTGAACGGGATAGAATGTGAATGGAGTTCCTTTTTTATGTAATACCTTTTCAATCACAAGCATCTTTCTTTTCAGAAACGCAAATTACTTAATGATCGAACTCGGTATTATTGAAACGGGTTCCAGAGGCAGAAAAACAGAGAACGACTGCTAAGCGCGGTAAAATACGCCTACGCCAAAGATTTCTTTCTTCTGATTGGTTAAAAATCAACACTGGAGTGTGCATTGAGGGGTTCGCTGTTGAAGTAATATATCAAACACGAGGAAGAGTGTTTCATCAGATATCCGGCCAAACACTGAGAAGTAGGTTGAAAAAACGAGGCGCAGCCGAGTTTTTTTAAACGACTTCGAGGTGTTTGGATATCTGATGAAACACACTTTCGAGTGGTTGATATGGCTTCTCAAATGATCAATAATTCTTGGAGAAATTCAAGGCTCAAGTTGGTAAAATTTTATGGTAATTAGGATCACATATCCAAACCACGGTCACGGTAGTGATTTTCTTTGTTTTCTCTTGATGAATTATTAATGAGTTTGAGAATAATATTTTCTTGCAAAAACATCAAGGCAGTTTCAACGCGTAATTACCCTAAAATCTTTATCAATATCAATCGAACACGGTAAGCATCTTATAACTGAGAACTGATATTTGTTGTTGTTGTTGTTGTTGTTGTTGTTAACTTTACAGGAGGTAAAAGGAAACAGAGGACTTCCTGGACTTCAGGGCAAAAGGGTAAGTCCTTTGCTTTTCTACTGAATAGTTTTACTTTCTTTTGTCGTGAGTGAAAGGTTATCAGTACTTTGCTAATTATCGTGTGCTTATATTTTTACAGGGTGTGGCTGGACAGCCTGGAGATCCTGGGCGGGCTGGTGAAATTGGTTTTGATGTAGGTAGCATGAAACTTTTCTCGCCAATGAAATAAACTGATCTGCTCTGTGGCTGATTCAAAGTTGGTCTCTAAATTCGCTGAGTTACACACGGAATCAACCTTTACAGTAAGAAAATCGCTTTAAGCTGCTGAAATCCGAGACATGCGCTTGTCTGACAATTCTCAGGGCGTATTACTAAGCTGCTCTTGATTGTAACATAGTTGATTGATGTTATGTTTTACTTCAGTCTGTTTGTATGAACATATCACGCATGTTTTTTAGGGAGATCCCGGTGGATCCGGCACCACCGGTTTACCCGGTGCGGACGGAACTCGGGTAAGTCTTGCAACAGCCATAGATATATACCATACAGTTCCTAGCCTGAGTATCAAGGAGAGAGGGGAGGGCGAGGGATGAAAGGGTTCTTTCCCTTTCATCTGTTACACCCTTCTCTTCCGCAAAGCCTAATACTCAGGCTATACATTTCCTCAAGTACCGTTTCTGATCTTATCTCACACCTTATTTAGGGCGGGTAGGGGATCAGAGGGGGGACTACAGTGGAACCTCGATTTAACGAACCTCTATTTAACGAAGTCCTCGATATAACGAACGATATTTTATGTCCCGGCCAAAGTTACAGTAAAATGTATGGAATAGAACCTCGATATAGCGAACCTCGATATAACGAATTCCTCGATAAAACGAACATAATCCGGAAGCCCAAACGTAAAATCTACCTCGATATAACAAATCACAATGTCAACACGCGACAGAAGATAAACGCTGAACAGATCAACACTCTGAAAGTGTCGTTTTTTTGTAAACAAAAGCTGCGCGTCTGCTCAAAAGTGAAAATAATTGCTACTGAAAGCCACCATGCTTAATGAATTGCATCTCAAATCGCGGCACTTCTGGGTGACGAAAATTGCATTGAATTTCGTGACAGAAGTCACCTGTGTTGAAAATCAATCATTAACTATGACCTCGATATAACGAACATTTTGGTCGTCTCCCCTCAAGTTCGTTATATCGAGGTTTTCGATATAACGAACCCTCGATTTAACGAACAAATTTGGCCGGTCCCCAGCGAATTCGTTAAATCGAGGTTCCACTGTACCATATAATTTGATGAGTGTGATCGTCGGAGGCTTGAAAAGGTACCTCGTTATCATTTTGTGGGCGTTGCTTCAAGTCATTTTTTCTTCTCAGCGAAACATGTAATTTATAATAATCCTAAATTAGCATAAATTACTATTTTGCCGGTACGTATCAAAGGGCTGAAGACGGGTGCTAGGGGCGGAGACAGTTATGGGATTGTAGTTTGTAAATCGCGGCCGTTAGGAAGGTGAGGCATTCTACGGCCAGCCAGTTGTTATATTTCGTTTTCTTTTAAATTTTTGAATATTGTCATGTGGAAACCAGGTTTTACTTTTGTATGTAGTCATATCCTTTGTCAAGTAACTGTTATCAATGTGCATACCATGTTTTACATAGGATACCCTGAAATTCCGAGGTTGGCACCACTGCTTTGGTTGGGGCTACACGTTCCCCGTCTTTTCCACCTGCTGGTTTTAAGGGTTTTTTCTTTTTCGGATTTGGTGCACTTAATTGTCCTTAATGGTAATCGACTTTTGTAAGCATATTAAAGCCAAATAAATGGCACGGTGGCTTGGCTGGCTAACGCGCCCATGTATCATCACTTTGTGTGCCTGGTTGAGCAGTGGAGGCAAAATTACTTCCTTTTGACAAAGCTAAATTAACATCTGGATCCTTTACAGGGAGAAAGAGGAAAACCGGGTAAGCAAGGTCCTGCTGGATTAAAAGGCTATCAGGTGAGATGAAGTTATGAACTTTACTTTTCCTTTCCGTTCCCATTGCACAAGACGGCGTGGAAACGTTGCCGGACTTATTTCATAGACGCCAAAGATGTTATAGTACTCTGAGCCCGGTTGTTCAAAGCTCGATAAAGCTAATACTAGGTTAACGTGAGCTTTGATTCGAGTTTAAACACCAGCCACTTCAAAGTTGTCGACTTAGACTTTTCTTTACCATTAGCTTAAATTTAGCCTTTAAAAACGTTTTTAACGAGCGAGATGGATAACCTCGGTTAATTTTAATCGTGGATTAGCGTTAATCGGCTTTCAAGTAACCATACCCTGGACAATGACCGTGATGCCTCTTAACGGGCCAAAAAATGTGCCAGAATCTAATTGCATGTATTTCTGATGGAGAAGTCTGAAGACCCTGATTATAAAGCGATTATTTTCGAGGAGACTTCATTGCTCAGTAAAATCCTTCCGAGAACTTTAGGCTTAGTTTGTTTTTAAAGACATGATTCCGATAAAAAGGTGCTTGTTCCCTCAAGTTTTCTTTCTATTTTTTGCCTGTCTTATGTATGATGGAGCGACGATTAGAAAGTATGTTCTGTTGATGCACGATTCGAAGCAATGATCCTGTTTTGTGATCCAGGGTTCTTTTGGTGATACTGGCTATGATGGAGTCCCGGGTCGAATCGGTCACCGAGGCAGGCGTGGTATCCCAGGAGTGAAGGGTTACCGTGGCGACGACGGTGATGAGGTAAGAACAATTGATAGAATTGTTGGGCCAATCAGAAAAAAGAGTAATTAATTGCTTTGCTATGTTCACAAAATGGACCGGACGGTAGACAGCATTAATAGAGAGGTTTAAAATCGCGTTTACGGCAAACGGCAAACACGAGATTCGCGTTTATGTTTTGTTGAAAAAATGAGTACAAAGATGAGAATAGTGCAAAATAATTCTGGCCTTTGATGCTAACGCAAAACGTCAAATTTAGGATAACCATGTTCACGTGGTCATTTCTGTCGTTTTCAGTAAACGTAATTCTAACTCACAAATGCTGGATTTTGTATAGTTGCTGTATCTAATGCTCCGTTCACGCCGAAAAAGCTAAAACATGTTTAAAAGCTGTTTAGTAAAATATGCTTAACTGACATTTTTCGATGTTAAATTTAGCACAATAAAAGCACAGGCTAGGTACATACCCTCGGCATTCTTCATTGTTGGGTTTCCTATGGCCTACACTTGGTTCTGGCAGTTTAGGTACCAGACCCTTTCAGTTTATTTGTGTTCTGATGTTCCTTTAACAGTGACGTCTGCCTTCTATCAGGGACCAGCTGGACCGGACGGGACTGCTGGAAAGGACGGGGATCAGGTTAGAACTGCGCACTTAACCTGTTTAGTGTTGCCTTATTCTACATTCTATCGCACAGTTTTAAGTTAACGTATCATAGTGTAACGAGCACCCTGCATTTTCGTTGTTGCTGTTGCTGGTTTGCATCTTTCAATGACACTAACTAGAATAATTTTGAGTGAAATAGCTGATTCAATGATTTGGTTTCTCTTCCAGGGCGATCAAGGACCTATCGGAAAACATGGCTCTGTTGGCTTCACTGGTGATCGGGTAAGTCACGTTACAAATTTGCTTGTTGGTTCGTTCTTTCTTTTAGTCTGTTATTCACTCATGTTTTTCCTTATTAGTTTGTTCGTTCATGTCACTTTTTATTCTATCGTATGTTTAACAAGTACCTCATAGGTTCTATTTTCAATTTGTCTTAGGGAGTGCAAGGAAATCCGGGCGAGGAAGGAGACATCGGTCCTGGAGTAAGCTCGCAAATTTTTACATTTTTTTTTGTCAGTGTAACGAAAATATGCAAATTAGTTTTTCTTAGTGTATTTTGTTCCTGGTTAAGCGGTTGTTTTATAATTCAGCTGAAGGAAGATTTTGGAGAACATGTTTGAATTTGCCGTGATTTTTATCCCAGGGTTCAAAAGGAGCAGATGGGCCCCCGGGTGTCCCCGGGCCCCCCGGCGAGCCAGGATCACCAGGGCACCTTGGCAGAAAAGGGCCCACGGGATACCAGGGAGAAAGGGGCTCAAGGGGAGGCCCTGGGGAACAGGGTCCTACCGGAAACAGCGGAGATGACGGGAATCAAGGTGGCCCTGGTTTTAAAGGAAAGGAGGTTAGTACTGTTTTTGTTTTAATCTTGACACGTGCTTGTTACATCCAAAATATCACTGAATTCAAAAGTAAGACTAATGCATCTGACACTGCTTTGCTTAATATTATTTTCTCTGCTCTATCATTTGCAGGGCGAGCGAGGCTTCACGGGCCCAGAAGGACTCCAAGGCGCTGTCGGCGAAAAGGTATTTTGATCGTCATTGTTACTTGTAAGTAGAATAACGAAAATAAAAAGTTGATGCAGTTATATTCATTGTTTACTCAATTAAGAATGATATAAGAATTTATCTTACATGTCTCAACGTCATACTGTTAAAATACTAACGTTTCTATAGAGCCTCGGTAAATTTAGCAAACTTTTGGGCGATGATCGGAAACGTTCGCAGGATCCTAGGAAAATTCTTCGACAGTGCTCGGAAGATGTCGGAAAAATATTCGGAAGATGGTGGGCAGCTCTTCTCGAAGCGAAATAAAATATCTCTATGAACTGAGTCTTTGAAAATCTCTTATTTTATTTCGTTTTGTTTGCAGGGAAACCCAGGTGATACGGGACCTAGGGGAGGCACTGGAAGACCGGTAGGACAAACTAGTATTTGAATTTAGCGTGGTATGTGAAGTAATTTGATGCCTCACACTGATTTACTGACAAGAACGTTGGTCTTGTTTTGACAGGGTGAATACGGGGCGCCGGGAGGACGAGGGGAACCTGGGAACAAGGGCAATACTGTAAGTTACCCCTTTATAAAATTACCCAGAATTAATTAGTTCAGCAATTTTGGTGTTTCTAAGGTGCATTTAACAACTATCCCGCGAAATTGCTGAAAACTGCGCTGAAGGTTCAGTGGTGCGTACGCTATAAGACAATTGAAATGATACAATATGTCAATTCTACCTTATTTAGAAACCTCCACCAGTGTACAGTGATATTGTTTCTCTCCCCAGGGTCGACAGGGTACTCTCGGCGCCCGAGGTCCGCCGGGAGAAACAGGATCAAAGGTATGGACGTCTGAAATCTTTCTCAGTACCTGTCTGTGATGACTTCTAAAAATGAAGTTGAATGCTAAGACTTAATTTAAAGCTCGTATAGGGAAAAATGGTGTAGTGTGCTAAATTAAGGAGCTAAATTAATACCTAAGGAACCTGCCGGTAATAATAATAGTTTTTTACAGGGAACACAAGGCACCCCAGGGTCAGGGGGGCCATCAGGCCGAGAAGGAGACCAGGTCAGTGGATCATCTACTATATATATTTAGTTTTATAATCTTCTGTTATCACCACACTAGACGCACGTTACATTATCGATCATAGCAGTGCAGTGAAGACGCAGTTCATATTTGAGCCAACAAAATATAACCAAGTCTCCCTTGTTCCCTAGATCAGGGTTTTACTTCCGTCATGAAATCAGATTGTTTCGTTGTCCCTTCCTGATGACAAATAAATACAGTTTACTTACTTTGTATTTACCACTTTCTCTTTGTCTTTTAACTTTACATGTAAGCTTATTTAGACCCTTTGTCATTTCATAGGGACTGTCTGGAGGGCGAGGACTGATCGGAAGAGATGGAGTCACGGGCGTTAGGGTAACACATTCTTCACAGACCAGTCACACAATGCATTTGGCCTGCGACAAGTCACGTGCAACAGCTCAACTAACAGTTATCTGTCCGTTCAATTCGTTAGGGTCCGACTGGTTACAGGGGCAGCAGAGGTCCGCGCGGATACAAGGGTGCCTCAGTAAGTCACCTGTTATAATTTCTTTTTTACCGTATGTCCACAATAATTCATTTAATTCACATCTTTTAGCCGAATCTGGGTGGCTAACATTCGATACGAAATGTTTGTACGTACCACATGATAGTAAAACTGTCGTTAGTGAACAATCAGGAAAACGTGTGAAAATAAGGCTTTCCTCTCTCCTAGCAAACAAAAAAATCGTTTTCTCTCATTTCCTTTCTCCACGATATAATAGGCTAACAATTTTCTTATGTTTGTAGGGTGTGCAAGGGAGCACTGGCCTTCAAGGATCATCCGGACCAGCGGTATGACTTTTTACTAATGCGAATGGCAGAATGTGAAAAGCTAAGTGAAAAGCAGAATACCAAATCTCGTCCCCAGGGCCCGCGCGCGTTTTAGGACAGCGGAAGCCACATGTCCACCGGTGCTGACCAAAAGGAACGCAGCCTCTGGGAACGAGATTACGGAAAACCCCGTTATTGTCTTCTAAGGCGCGAGATAAGTAATACCAGCGGGGGTGATCCGAGAGGAGAGTGACAATGGAAAGGGAGAGCAAACTTCAACTCAGAAAGGGAAATAGGTTATCAAATAAATTTACTTAGAAGGCGAAGTATTACTGTGATAAGATAGACACAAACTATGAAAGTGCGCCATTCCATGCGATGATGAAAGTAGCCGAAAATGTACAGGACGCGACTACCAAAGAATGTAAAACTAAATTAATTAAACGTGCGTAAATAAGGAATAGTAAGATATCATAAGCACAGATTAATACCGAGCAATTATTTCTGTGGATTGCGGTGATCAGAGAGCTCGTAAGGTTGGGAATGGCTTCCAACCACTGAACCCAGTAACAATCATCTTTTAATGAGTACTTTATCCCCTTCTATCCCAGGGTCCTCGCGGAAGAGGTGGACGACCGGGTAGAGGAGGGAAGCCTGGAATGCCAGTAAGTTCAGCGATAGGATTGATTCTTTTAACTCTGCAGTGGTTTAATTTGCGCTTCTAGTAAAGACTTTAAAATGGAGATAGTGGTTTTGGACCATTCTTGTACATTCCGTTCTCTTGCGTTTTTCTATCAACTCAAGTATTTGATTTAAGAATAAAGATTAATGCGACGTACATGTTGATGCCAAACTTGCCTTCAATAAGATAAAATGACATACTTTTGAACGCTGATTTGATGCATAGTGAAATTGTACACCTTATCGTCAGATTTTACGGTAATAACCTATTTTAAAACATTCTGTGTTTTAATTTAATTCCTCTTTGTTTTATAATATTTAGTTAATCCCTTTGATTTTGGTTTCTTTTAGGCTGAACGTGGAGCCGATGGCGAATCTGGGAAGCCAGGAGATCCTGTGAGTGATACTAAAGATCATAGTGTTTTTCTTTGTAGTTTAAATAGTTTAATTACAATAGTATCCCTTGAATCAAATTGATTGACTCAACGTTTTATGCTATTCTTTTCCTGGTTTTAGGGACCAGATGGAGACGTTGGATTGATGGGATTCTCAGGAAAAAAGGGACAAAAGGTGAGCGGGCAGTACCTCCAACTAGCTAGAGGATGATTGAAAACAAATACAGGAGAGAAGCCTTATAAATGTAACCCGTGTGTCAGGGAGTAAATACAATACGAAAATCTGGTACTAGCCTTTCTCTCAAAAAAAGTTCCTTAACTTCTTTCTTCAGGGTCTTCAAGGGAAACGAGGAATTCCTGGCATTTCTGGACAAAGTGGACCAAAAGTGAGTTCAAATCACAGGAACATAGGGGAAATTAAAAATATAGAAATCTTGCTATCGCTGATTTCCAAACTGGTTTCTTTTTTTTCTTTGTACAGTAGCTGATAAAAGTTTTTTAATTTGAACACTTTTTCATTTTCCAGGGAAGCAGAGGACCATTAGGCAAGCCAGGCATGACAGGAGGGTCTGGAGCAGAGGTAAAATAACATTTATTGATTAGTAGATAGCATATTGAAAAATAGGAACTTGTTTGCTAAAAGCATCTGATAAACAAATGATAATGATTCCATGCAGGGTGGTGCAGGACCGCGGGGTGAGGACGGAGAAGATGGTTTGGCTGGTGATATGGTGAGTTTGCTTCGTGGCGATTTTCAACTTTGTTAACTTACAAGTTCGCATATACCTATCATCATTATTATTATAACTTATTCTTTTGTTATTCATGAAGGGTGAAACAGGTCCGCTAGGGAATCGGGGAGAACGTGGAGAGCCAGGGAGAACAGTAAGTAGAGAACGGAACTGCGCAGACGTGAGCCATTCGAGAGATTTGGAAAACAGAAAGCTTGTTTCTGCCATTTGCCTCTGTCATGTGACACGCATGCTTCCTTCGTAAGCGTCATGTTAACTCAGTTAAAGCTAAGTCCAAGTTCTTCTTGCGTTGAAACCACAAACGACAGCCGATTATTAAATGGTGGGACAATTAGGGCCATAACTTTATTTGCCTAAAGCGTGATCAAGTTAAATCTCTAATTTAACGGAAAGTGAATGTCTAGTAGCCAAAATGTTTACTACGGAAGCGGAAGTTCTCATTAAGGTTCTTGTAAGCGTGGCAATATCAAAGTAATTATGACATTCCAAAGGAGAGCATTGTCCTGCGTTACTTGCCTAGTGAACGTATGTAATGAGATTTCGAAAGTACTTTTGTTTCGATTTGTTTCGGTAGATGCGTTTTTCAGTCCTGTGTCAGTCACACAGGCATACTCACGGGAATCGAACCTATGACCTTCCTTATTTTTTGTTTTGTACTGAAATTTTCCTAAGGTACACGCTTTTTCTATCTGTTTTCAGGGTTTTAAAGGTGACGAAGGTGAAAGTGGAATTCCAGGAAAAGAGGTATTACCGTTCTTGACAAAAATGCTACACCTAATGTAAGTCATTTGAGTGGCGGTTCACCTTTTGTGAATCCATTTCGCGTCGCCAAAGAGGTTTACTTGTAAAGTAGTTGTTTATCAAGACGTGAGTTGGAAAAGAAATAGTCAAATGTTTTCTCAAAAGCAAATTTAAACACTTGTTTTCTTTAAACAGTTATTTTTAACTGACTTACAATATTGTTTTGTTGCTTCACAGGGGAATGCTGGCCTTCCGGGGAAAAACGGCGTGGCAGGCGAAATGGTGAGAAAACGGAAATATAATATCACTTAATGATAGCTGTTTGTAACTCACAGCTCTGTTTCAACCCGTATGTGTTTTTAATTAGTTTGGTCTAAAGAAATTGTGATCATGGATTTTGCAGTGTTCAATTTAATCCCTTGTAGGGTGGTGTCGGTCCACAAGGTGCACAAGGAGATAGCGGAAGACATGGACCTACGGTAAACCTTACAAACCACACTTTATCAGTAATGTATTAAAAGAAAAAATAGTAAAATTTGCTGACGCAAAGACGGTAAAATGCAAGTTGCCTAATCATATTATGACTGAGTTTTTAACCATAATAAATTTAGGCGTGGGACTTGGGAGCTTCTTGTTCAGGAGAAGCGTGAATTAGAAGCCCCGGCTTCTAGTTCACGCTTTACCGTCACCAAAGTTATTTCGTATATGCATCACTGTCTGTAATATCCTGTAATGTGTACAAAAACAGATAAATTTTCCTCTTCTTCCTCTTCTTCTGTCCTTCATTCATCAGTCGCTCAGACAGCCAGTAAATCAGTCAATGGGTTATTCGTCCATCGTCACAAGGTCAGACAACCTGTCACTAAGTCACTCGTATTTCATTGAGTTAATTAGCCATACAGCCTGTCAGTTAGTCAGCTGTTTAGTAGTTACTCACGGGAACGTTCAGCCAGGCAGTCAGTCAATTAAACTTACTCTCTCTCACTGAGACGGCATGCCAGCTTGGCTAAACGTTGTATATGAGCAGTGATGTTAGTCATGGAATAATTAACTTTATTCAGAGCAATTGTACCTTTCAGTTCGTATACCTTTAATTTGTCATGGTAATTTTCTGTTGGCGTTTGCAGGGACCACCTGGACCGCTGGGGATGATGGGAGAGGATGGCGAACGAGGAGCGAGGGTGAGACTAAGTTACTAGTGATGTTCCATTCTTCGTGAATAGCAGCAGGAAAAATATACAAGTATATATACCTAGATTTTTGAAAACAGGCCCTCTCAACTCACGCTTCTTGGAGAGTGCGTTGTGAATGGTTTGTTGTCGTTAAAAGACCACCTCCAAAGTTTCCGATATAAAAACAAAAGGATGCATAGTCTTTTTTCCACCTACTCTCTCTTCTTTCTCGTTTCTTCTCTCTTTGCAACATTCTGAGCCTTCTCGGGGCCATAAAACTTGTCATTCGGTGTCGTTTCACTAAAAGCGCTCAAGTTTTCATCGGCCATCTTTCAAAAATTAAGGTAGACATACTTGATTGTTATCCTAAAATGTTAGCATAAAAACCCATGGCAAAGAAAGTTTGAATTACTGTTCTCTCTCTCTCTCTCTCTCTCTCTCTCTCTCTCTCTCTCTCTCTCTCTCTCTCTCTCTCTCTCTCTCTCTCTCTCTCTCTCTCTCTCTCTCTCTCTCTCTCTCTCTCTCTCTCTTTCTGTCTCTTTCTCCCTGCTTTCAAATTGAATTACTCGTATGTCTGGCCGGAATTACGCATTCCTGTAACAGTAGTACAGTATCTTGGTAAACATTTGGCTTGGTTATTTTCTTAGGGTGCTGTAGGACCAGCAGGACCTACAGGTGAACTTGGCCCCAAGGGAGAAACGGTATGTTGTTATATCCATTAAAAGTTTAAACTGGTTTATTATTTCCGTTCATTATTTTATTATGTAAAAATCACAGTTTTTTAATCACTCTCTACGTGCCGCTTTCAAACCAAACCGTTCTTGTTTATTGTTTCTTTTTCACTGTCTAATTGTTGCTCTTGTTAACAATATAGGGAGCTTCAGGCTCATCTGGAAGGTCAGGCGGGAGAGGCACAAGGGGGCAGAAGGTTAGAGTCTATACCAACTCTTGTCCTCTAAAGAAAACAGTTGTTTTACTTAGTTGATGTAATAGCGTAAAATATTTGATCATTTTATCAGACGTACTATGTTTATGTTTAGGGTACGAAAGGTCAAAACGGCAAGCAAGGACCAGCGGGTGACCAAGGAATCAGGGTAAGATTTATAAATGGTAGATTTAATGATGACGATGATGACTATTATTATTGTAAATCGTTAATATCTACTGACAGATGCCTAACTCATTTTCTCTTAGAAGAGGTAAGACTTGCTTTATGTAATGTGGCTCCAGATGTTGACACAGCGGACAAAATCTCAGGCGTGACTGCGTAGATGAAGATGAAGATGAAGCTGTCGAACAGTTTTTTTCCTTTTTACAGAGTGCAAACTGTTCCATCCTTAAGAAATCAAGGATATACGTTCTTTGTCTGATTTCCTCTTCTGCATGTGACTCTAGCAAAGTTCAATACTCTTTTTGTCATTTTAGGGTGAACCGGGAAAGAATGGTTTGGCGGGGTCTCACGGGACTGAAGGAGAGATGGTATGAATTATGCTTCAATAAAAGACACAACTTCACTCGTCCTTGTGTCACGTTTAATATTGTTGAATTAGTTCA
>NW_028145604.1:1300000-1332500 GCF_977016875.1 Pavona decussata | reverse complement strand
AAAGCCCCCAGAATTGTACACGCTCTTCATATCTGCTATGTTTACTTTAACAGGGCCCCATAGGCAATCCTGGTGCAGCTGGGCCCCCTGGTAATGAGGGACCAATTGTGAGTCTTTCATTTGTTTCTCTTCTTTATTGTGTTTGTGAATTTTGTTAACCTGATAAAAGTAGTGGATGAATTTCATGCTTGATATATGCTATATTTTCAGGGACCTGTTGGTGCTCGTGGTTCCTCAGGAAAGAGGGGAAGCCGAGGATCAAAGGTAAACTTCAGGAATCTAGGTTCCTCCTGTCACTGTGAAGCAGAATAGGTTCCTTTCGATATATTAAAATTCAGCTTGACGTTGAGGCCAAGTCGACACAAACAAAGAAGATTGAATGATCATGTCTATTCATTTCTGTTCTTTGTGTTCACTGGACTTCGAAATCAGCTTGAATTTTAATATTTCGAAATTAGCTAATTAAATCGTACCTGTGTGCGTAAGTAACAGGGGCAAGATTCATAAAGCCCTCTTAAGTTAAGATATGTCCTAAGTATTGTTTTTTGACAAAAGCCTGTTGTTAGTCCAACAATAGAGTGTTGTTTATAAACAATACTTAGGATATATCTTAACTTAGGAGGGCTTTGTGAATTTGACCCAAGGGTTTCAAACACCAAAAGGGTTGTTGAGTTATTTTTCTACCGCTAAAATTGTTCGGTTTTCTGTTTTTTCAAAGGGAGAAAGAGGCGATCCAGGAAGAGACGGCGAGGATGGACCAGGAGGGATAAAGGTTGGCGATAATAGCTATTTATGGGTTAATATTTAAATTCAGTTTCATTTGATCATTTACTCTCAATCTGGTCTTTGTTAGGGTGGCATTGGACTGCCAGGAAAGACCGGCCAAGGCGGCGATAGGGCAGATTTCGTAAGTTGTATCATTTTACACGTTCTCTCAATATTGGGGGTGTTTATTGTGTTCAGGAATCACGTTAACGGCAAACAGTAAACGTGATATTACCGTCGATGTTTTCTTGAAACAATTAGTACATGGATGAGAAAAGTGCAAAATAATTCTGACCTTTGATGCTAACGCAAAACGACTCAATTTTAGTCGGAAATTGAAAACATTTCTGCCGTTTGCCTTTTGCCCTAAACGTAATTCTAAAACTCCCTATTTTTTCTGAAGAGGGAAGCAAATATCCTATGGAAGGCGTGTTGGTCAACTTTACTTTTTTGTTTCTAGGGTCCACCAGGAATAATGGGCCCACAAGGAGGGTCTGGAAAACCTGGAGAAAAGGTTTGTCTCACTCTTTCTACAGAGAATTTACTTCTTTTACCTTGATGACATCCGAGGAAGGTAAAGATGAAAGCTTAAGTTGAGAGGTACCACTGAGTAAGGGAATGTCAATGAGATAGATTGAAGTTGTAAAAGAGGCGTTGTGAAATGTCTGAGGTTGTACTTCGGTTCTTGTCTTGGTGGACATTAGTCGTCATGTGTTTAATTACAGGGCATGCCTGGAACAACCGGTCCAACAGGTGCTCCTGGTCTCCAAGGAGCGAAAGGAATGGAGGGAAGCAAAGGTTATAGAGGGCCCCATGGACAGTTTGGAGAGGATGTGAGTAAAAGTATTTGAGCCTGGCGGGTTTTTTTTGTTTAGTGTGACACTTAATTATATTTAGGATGTTATTTAACATTATCTCTATATTACCCTTTTTCCACTAGGGTCCTATTGGAGCAACAGGTGACCCTGGGGTGCCTGGAAAACAAGGTGATAAAGTAAGTACAAAGACCTTGTGTGGTGACAAAGAAAAAACGATGGTGACATTTACGCCCTGTCGTAAAAATTAGAAAGAAGTAATTTTCACCATGTTGTGAGCACGGCTGGGAAAAAGAAAAAATCAAATTCCTTGACTAGTCCAGTCCTGGCCCCTCCGCTCTGTCATGTAACTCCCGTGAGTTGCGTGTAGTGTTCCATACATTAGTCGGACGCTCTGACGTTTGGCGGACTAGGCCAGTTGGTTGGTTCATTTATGACACACGCCTTTGATACTGCTGTGGTGGTGATGAAGAAAGAAAGATTGTGAATTTTTAGCTCGTTGATGAAATATGAAAGCTGTAGATTCGTTTGCGATCGAATGCTACATTTTTCACTTTATTGCTTTCATTTTTATAAGAAAGAAAGACTGCGTTTTTCGTGCTGAAGCACGGGATCCCGGAACGAAAAGGAGCTTTGTGCAGATACAGCTGTATATCCTTTCCTGGAACATTGTTTATTGTTTACAGGGTGACTCCGGGGAACTTGGAGAAACTGGAGACAAAGGACCAGAAGGAGAGAAGGTATTGCTTTACAATTAAAACATTCCTGGTGAACTGATTTATACGATATAGTGGACCGAGTAGTTTCTGATTGGAGATCGAAATAAATTATTTTTTAATTGTTCAGCCAATTGTCAAAGCACGTTTTCTCGCGCATGCCACCAGTTGCATCTTTTTCCGCGCTTGATACTAGTTACACGTTTTCCTTCGCTTGCTACCAGTTGCATCTTTTCCCGCGCTTGATACCAGTTGAACGTTTCCTTGACTTTGCACCAGTTTCATGCTTTCTGCATTACCTGGCTTACTTGTTTTTTCTGCGCTTGCCGTTGCATATCTCCTTTGTGTCTGATACCTGGTTGCGTTTGCTGTGTTTCGTAGACGTGATTACATTGACTTTATTACAGCAAGAATTTATTTATTTAAAGCCTCGTTTCAATTCCATTGACCGATGATAATAAATAAGGAAAAGAAAATTCATAGATATCAACCTTACTTCGTCTGTTTTAGGGCAGTAGAGGTGTCAGCGGTGAGCAAGGCTCCATGGGATATGCAGGTCCAAAGGTGAGAAACTCAGTCACGCGTTCGCTAATAAGCGATAACAAATTAGAGCGATTTGATTGAAAAGAAATTGAGTATCAGCGACTAGAGGTGAGGCTCCTTCAGTGGTTAACGGATTACAGGATTTCTGGGCAATATCTCGAAGAGATGTTTAAGAAAATTGTTACAGGGTGCGCGATATTGAGAATAGTGGATCCGTGATATCAAGCATAAGATTTGGGTTACAACGAGGGGAGCAGGGATACCGCAGTGGTGAGAACACTCGCCTTCCACCAATGTGGCCCGGGTTGGCTTCCCAGGTAAGTGGGTTGAGTTTGTCAGTTGTTGGTACTCTTCGTTGCTCCGAGAGGTTTTTCTCTGGGTACTCCGGTTTTCCCCTTTCCTCAAAAACCAACATTTCCAAATTTCAATTCGATGCAAAATCTGAGGGCCACAGGTTTGTCAGTCGTAACAGGCTGTTAAGTGTCACCCTCGTTAAACAAAGTTGATTTATTGATTGATTTAATGATCTAGGCTGTAAGGTGGTACATGATATTTACGCTAAAAATAGGATATACAGACCCACCTAATAGAGCCTTGGTGGTCGTTTACGAGAGATGATCGCTTATAGAGATTTGACTGTATTCGTTAGTGCTTAACTTCTAGTTTTTTTTATGCTTCAATATCGTTCTGTACTCAGGGCGTTTTTGGAGAGCTTGGCGTCCAAGGACCAACCGGGCAACGCGGACAACAGGTAAAATATTTTAAGTCTGCTATCTTTATCTTTGGACATTTGCAGAGGAAGAGTATTTGAAAAGTAATTCATGTTACATTGCACATGTAGGGACCAGATGGTATTAGTGGAGTTCAGGGCCCCCCCGGACCGCAAGGAATCAACGTAAGTAAAGTGATTCTGTTTTCTCAGTGCACCTTAAATGTGACCTTAACATACTTATTCATTGACAAATGACCATGGCAAGGCAATAGCATAACGTAAAAGCCCATATAACGTAAACATGAACTGCTAAATTAAATTGCCTTTGTATTGTGGTTGAAAATTCTCTTCCAGCTCTGCCGACGCATATAATTTGAGGGCTAGGCCAATGGTGAGCTTAATTTACACCCGTGGAATGTATTATGATAGCAAGGAAATTATTTCTCGTCGCTTTCTTTTGATTCACTTGTATGGCTGTCATTTTTTTTTTTTTCAGGGTCCATCCGGTCCGCTAGGAGAAATTGGAAGCAAGGTACAAGATATCCAGCTTGTTTGATTTACCATTCGTTTTTTCTCCGTACACCTGCACCTTTCAAAAGCTCTATTTTCACTGGACCCTGATAACCTGCTGGGTTGCGAGCATTGTTCCGTGTTTGTTCTTCTGTCCTCTCGACCAACCATGTAACACGTTGCAAACGGTGTAGGTCGCCCTTTTTTTCTCGGTAGCTGACAGCCCATAGCCAACTCTTGAATCAGCGCACACTGCAACACCACAGCTATTTGCTGGAAATATAGCAGAGTTACTGCTACATGTTTGCGCGAAAGCGCGGATTTCCAAACTACTTTAACATGAAGATTTGGAAAATGAGAAAAGCTGGGAAGAAAAGAACTATAGGCAAAGCAAGGAAAAAGAAAATGTTTGAGATAGGAAGCAAGATGGAGTTTTTAAAACTCTCTTTTACCAAGGCAAGAAAAACGTGGTTTGTCTTCCTTTGTTTATTTTCTATCAATGAAGGTATAAAAACTACAAAAAACCTTAACTGCCACTAATAAGTATTTGAAAATAAATCATACAAAGTCAGAAGTCATGACAGAGGTGTTACTGCTTTCATTGTAGGGAGAATCGGGACCACTGGGACATGAAGGACTTCAGGTAAATGATTTTTGAAACTTAGATATAATGCTTCCTTTTATTTCAGTGTATGGTGAATAAACAAACTAACATTCTTGTCAACTATTCAGGGTCCACCAGGCCCTCCCGGAACTCCAGGACCGACGGTGAGTATGTATTTCTTTGATTAGAATGTCAGGTTTTAATAGGTAAGAGACCCGTCGCAGTTGTTCACGGAACTTAGGCAGTTGCGAAACGAAAGCCTGAAAAAAATTCAGGCGGGATACGAACCGACGATCTTGGCGATACTGGTGCAGTGCTCTACCAACTGAACTATCAAGCCAACTGGGAGCCGGTCATATTTTGTGTTGATAATACACATATACATTGTTTGAACGGCGGATGAAAGAATTATCTTTTTAACTTTGCGTCTTTCTTCGCAGGTCGATCTTGCTGGATTGGTAAGTAAACATATTACTCATAAAAAACAGTTTTACATTAGTTAAAAACGGTTCCCGAGTGCATTGCATGGTCCAGCCGAGCTTTCACTGACTTTTTCTCCATAACTATGAGGATCTCACACAGGCTTTTAACTACTAGCTCGGTAATCAAATAATGTTTTTTCAGTCCGTCTTTGAGCTCTCTTCCCAGGGCTAAACAATATCATTTGTAATGCCATTAAGATTTTTCTTCTATAACAACAGCCACTACTGGAACCCAGCCACCTTAACGAATTGAATTATTGTGTAGATAGTTGGTAGCTGTCCACAACGTTTAGTATTCTTCGTCTTCTCTATTATCCCGATACCATTCAGAAAGGTTTTAGCCATCGTATATAGCATTATCCAGCAACTAACTGTTTACAGCACTCTCCAAGTCTAGTTTTGCTCAAGACAACACCTCAATGTATTGCTATATTCACTTTATTTTGAACACCTTTTTTTTTTATTTTTAGATCTCAAGGCAGGCTTACGGTTTTTATGACACTCCCCAATTTGACCCTCCAGCCCAGTCGCCTCCTCAGAGCAACACCAAGTCAGTTTCTCTCTATAGGAGCACTTTGGTAAGTAACATCCAAACTACATTTGTTGTGCTTTAGTTTTGAAATAGAGTCGTATTAAGCGGAAAATCTGCTTCTTTACGTTTTCCGTGTTGATTCTGCTTTCACAGATAAGAAACGAAGATAACAGCGACTTGGAAAATACACCTAAGGTACGTAATTTATGTTCGTGTGAGGTCCAGCAAGATAGCATAACCTTTATAGAGTAGCCGTAAAAAGAAATCACTGGTGCAAGCTGGGGAAAATGTCCCACAGGAAGACCCCAACTACGCTACACAGACGTCTACTAGAGAGACCTGAGGGCCATGAGCATCGACCTGAACACCTGGGAAGCCTTAACCTCAGAACGACCGGCCTGGTGACAGTACGGTGCAGAAGGGCCTCTCCAAGTTCAAGAGACACTTGTCCAACAGTCCGAGGCGAAGAGACTAAGAGGAAGGCCCAGAATCAGACAGACAGACCAGTGTCAGATTTCACCTGCACTCAGTGCGGGAAGGACAGCCACTCCTGTATTGGCTTGTACAGCCACACCTGACGCTGTATCAGATTGAACATTCGGAGCGCGACTCCAAGGTCTTGTTAGACTGACAGATGCCCATTATTGTTATAAAGGAATTGATCTATGAGAGTCTTCCCATATTTGTATTTAGAGTATAACTTTCTTGGTGTTGGTTGTTTTAATATCACTGTAATTTTTAGGGCAGCCGTGGAGTCAGCAAATTGAAATTTCCCATACGAAATTTTGAAACTCAGTTTTCCTTTTCAGAATGTCAATCCCATATTTGATGCTCTCAGCGCTCAAGTCCAGTCCTTCAAGAAATGCAGAAGATTTCTGGGTACCAGGCGCCGCCCGGCCAGAACCTGCCGAGACCTCAAACAAATTGAACCCAATGTTACTAATGGTTAGTGTAATTAATTACTAAATCAAAAATTATAGCATATGGTTCTTTGGTTATTAAATTACGTCCAAGCGACTTTTCCATGGTGTCATCGAGTCCTGCAAGTGTTAATTTATCACACGTGACTCCAGAAAGTGACATTAACATCGATGTGTGTTTGTGTGACAAGGTCTACAGTTTTGTGCCCAGGAGGGACGCGCTTGTCTTTCAAATACAGTTTAAGTATGGCTGAGGTCACGAATCAGTCTACCTTTCTCGAGATTTTATCTTTGCACGATTCCCAACCTCAATTGATCGGTTGGTTTAAGCCTTAGTAAAGAGCAGTTACCAATTCAGTGCTGCGATTATTTTCGCGTTTGCTTTGATTTTGCTTTTCTGTACTCCGTGATTGGTTATAGAAACTCGCGCCATTTTCTCAACCAATTAGAAGTCAAACCACGACTAATCGTGACTTGCTCGCACGCGTTTTTCCAAACGCATTTGCTTTGTGTTCTGATTGGTCAAGTTGGTTTCTTTTATTTGTTGAGATTGGTAGATCGGTTAGGTTGGTAACTTTGGTTTTGACCAGTAACACTCTCAATTGAAAAACTGCTCTAGTGACCAAAACCATTAATACTTTTAGGTCATTACTGGATTGATCCAAATGAAGGTCCAACGGACGATGCTATACAGGTTTATTGTGATTTCACTTTCAGCGCAACGTGCATTTATCCCAACAAAAGCAAGGTAAGGATAACGAGAATGTCATTGTTTTACCAAGCACTAAATTACATTGCAAGTCATACCGCACCTTAATTAGGTACTCATCTAGTACCTGGATGTACGCATGTGCCGTATTGCGCAAGGGCAAAATCGATCATTGTTCGGACACGCTCGTAGTACCTTAGCAAATTCTCAGAGTTGTCGAGGAAGATAGGTGATGGTGGAGTATTCTCAAGTCTTCCGAAAATACACTGAAATTATTCGGAAAGGCATCGCTCAGAGAAGGCATGGACGGCGTTTCAACGACATGATTGTTAAGAATGAATGTGGAAATGACAGGATTATTCGTTTTGTAATTGACCAACATTCAACGTTACCCTGTAATGTTCTTTCAAATACTCTCCTCTAACATGCCTCTTAAAAAAATAATTATGACATAAAACCAAATTGTATTTTATCTTACATGTAGTATACTGATGTTCTTACAAAATAAGTTGTAACTATCGTCAAAATCATACCTTAATTTCACCTCGTCTTGTTACGTTCCTGTCATGCTTCTGTTCCTGGAATTTCTTTTCCTGTTTCTTCGGTGTGCCAAACACACGTACTTGGCTAAACACTTCGTTTACCAAGGAAAAATGTGTCCTCTGAAACAGGTCAGCCTCTCAGTGTCCATTCCCATTTCGAAGCGGAGAGAGAATACAGAAATATGCAACTGCCAGAGGCGAACACTTCTAACACACGCAATTTATTTCAAACTCTTTTCACTTGTCACAGTAGATGCTGTCCGGGAAAGCTGAACGTTGCTTAACAATGTTGAGATGACGAGGCGCAGAAAATTTAAACTGAAACATACAAAAAAAACTTAATTTACTGACAAACGTACAAACTAAGGTGAACAAACCGGCAAAAACCGAACAGAAAATACAGAACACTTACATTGTTTTTGCGCATTTAGAGGAAACTTCTTTGTAGATGTTCCTTGCGGACTGCAGTAACTGAAATGATCGACTGTGACTGCGCGAAGCACGTCTCGTTGAAACTTCAACGCATAATGAACAGAAATGTCATTTCGGAAAACGTGACTTGCAAAATGTAAATTAATAAACTAAATTCCCACGCAAAAGGCCTAGGGGAATACTAACGAGGTCTGTATTATAACAAGGTGTTTTAACCGAAAATCAGCACTGAGATAAGAATGATCCGACAATCAAAACACACTACAAAAAAAATACAGACGTGCATGGAGCTGAAGCATTCCAACATTGGAATTATTATCTGCAGTAAGCTGGCACATCGAATGTGTTCAGTGTCACTTCGTTTTCCATTCATCAAAATGTTAGAAAGCAAAAAGAGGTTTCTTGTTAATTGTTCCACAAGAAATAACTTTAAAGTATTACGAAAAATAATTATTTGATTTTCACTTGTTCGCAGACAGGTAATAAAAAGTGGTTCTTTGGGCCTGATGGCTACAAATGGTTTGCCAAGGAGTTTGACAAACGCCCACAGGTAAGATTTAGGGCCTGTTCACATGGAGGTGGGGGACCCCAGGTAGGGGAGGTACCCCATCTACCCGGGGTCAGAAAAAACAGGCCTTCACATGCAACCCCGGGGCGCTGGGGTGAGGTTTAAAAAGCTACCGCGTGGTCGCTAAGTACATATATCAATAAAGATGGCGGATGGAAGACACTTTTCGTTTCGTTGTTCTACGGGCACGACTTCACCTTCATCCAAGACCGGTAGACCAGCTTGGTTACAGACTCGACAAATGCACCTTCAACTCCTTCAGAACTTTCTTCAATGGCATTGTTGTCGATGTTTTGAAGGTGATATCTGCGAAAAAGCTCGCCACGCTTGTACTGAATTCAGAGACAATTGCCCGGATGAACATCGCCCCACCCCACCTCCAGCATTCACATGGAGAAAACTCACCCCAGCTAAGCGGGTTACCCGCCTCGGCTGACCGGGCAACCCGCCTCGGTGAGGTACCCCACTTCACATGTGAACGCAATCAAGAAATAAAGAGAGATTGTATGGAGAGATTGGTAACCCCACCGAAGCGGGGTACCTCACCTACCTGGGGTCCCCCACCTCCATGTGAACAGGCCCTTACTTTTTAACATTTACCGGGAACGATCAACATCACGATACAACTTCCCTGATTTTACCCGCAGACAAAAAGCTATATCCAAGTTACGTCTGCTTTTGGGACTGCTTGAGAGAAAGGAATTAGAAGTGAAAATAGGATTCCCTGCTCCTCCCCACCACCATCCCCTGCCCTCCCCCAACCCTACCCTACAGCGTTAGGGCTAAGTAGATCGAAGTGTGAGCACTTGAGTTTTAGTTGAAACCACTCTCGTTCCCAGAACCCTTCGCTCCTATCTGTTGAATAGGAGGAGACTTCAGGAGATTCCTGGAAATTCCAATCTTGTTTCCAGTCTCTCCAGACAGTGCCAAGAAGAGAAAACCTGGAAGTTCACGACATTGATACTTCAAGGTGTTAAAAGTCGTGCTCGATCTCTTACTCTTACTAAATTCTATCAAACCTTCTCATGTGAGCTAAGAAACTGTCAAATAGGCAGGAACATAAATTAAAGTCCTTACATTTTCAATTAAAATAGTGCTTACACCGACATCACAAAGTATTTCAGGATAACTACAATATTTTCTGTCCTTTCTCTGTAGTTTGTTTACGACTGTGATCCCATTCAGCTGACATTCCTACGGCTCCTGAGTGACCGCGCCAAACAGAGCATTACCTATCACTGCTTAAACTCAACCGCGTGGTTCAAGCAAGGATCTGGGAACTACCAACATTCCATCAAACTAAAAGCTGATAATGGGATAGAAATGCATGCTGAAGGCACCCGGAAATACACACCAACGATAGTACTGGATGAATGCAAGGTATAGATTATGGCAAAGGAATCAGAACTCTTTAAACACATTTACAGTTAATATCGTTCCTTAGTCTTCTCACCTTTACACCAAGAGAGGCAATTTCACATGCGATGTTAATTGCGATTTTAAAAAGTGTTGTTTCAAATCGCCTGTGTTGTCTATCGCGATCTCGCAGCGACTGGCTGCAATGAAATCGCCGAAATCGGGAGCTTTCATTTCGATGCCAGAGACGATGCCCTCGTCCACCCCACCCCAACGGAGATTATTGGTCTCTTTATAACACCCCACAAGCTTTGTCGTCCGTCCGTCCATCCATCCATCCATCCATCCATCCATCCATCCATCCATCCATCCATCCATCCATCCATCCATCCATCCATCCACCCATCCACCCACCCACCCACCCACCCAGATTCATTGAATACGTTCTTCTACCATCCCTGCACAACGTATCAGAATTGCAATCATCTTAAGATAGCAGAAACATTTTAAAATGTGACTGAACAAATGATATTAGCAGATCTAAAAGTACAAGCAGTTATTTAAAGATAAGAATCGCTGTTTAATACTTTCAGATTAAAGACGGAACATGGCGTAAGACCATCTTAGAAGTGAACACTTCCAAAACGCATCGCCTTCCAATACATGACGTGGCCGTGTACGATATTGGAGACACTGGGGAAGAGTTCGGTCTGGAAATTGGACCCGTCTGTTTCTCGTGATACTTATCGTAACTATACTTCAAACTCGACTCGATTCCAAAGACTAAGTTTTAAATTGTGCAGAATGTATTAAAGAGCGTGCGAGTTATTTGTTGCATTTTTTAATTCATCGTGCGAAGCTTAGCATGAGCTCAAAGAAAAAGGTTTGCATGCAAGCGAAGATTGAGATAAATATGTAGCGAAGAAGCTATAGTCTTAAAGTATATGAGCTGTGGGTTATAGATCATAGAAGTTCCGTTGTTAGTTCAAGCACTAGAATACCGTAGTTTGTCTTAGATACCGTGGTATATTTTACGTGCAGTAATTTTGAAGAAAGCACGTGAATGTAGGCTAATTGTGCTTACTATGACGACCAGTTTCCTTCAGTTTCACGTAGTGTACCTTTTTCATTCAGGTAAAAAAAAACAACCTTGTTTTCAATAAATAAGAAGCCAGAAATGGCAGTAAAGACGTGAATGATGCACGTTTTGTTTTCTTTCCTCTGATTGGTCTATTACATTGTTTCTTTTCTCTGATTGGACCATTGTTGTAAACCATGGCTCTTACTGAATATTGCGTGGTTGTGATTGGTCAGATATGATATGAGGGTGGGGGCTTAATGTAACGATACGATTTTGGCCTCAAGCGGTGGTTTTTCTAAACACTAAAGACTAATTTACACGTACCAATTAAAATCGGGACGATTTGACCCAATTGACGAAGAAAATGACTAAATGGACGAGAATCGGCCCATTTTCCAAAAATCTGTGGCATTGCTGCAGATGTTTTGAATCAAGTTGATTTTCGCTCCACGCTACACCAACAGAAAAAGAAATCGGCCGACAAATTGTAACGTGTAAATCGGCCGAAGTGATTGAACTTGGATTGAACCAACTAATCGGCCCGATGAAATCGGTGCGTGTAAATTAACCTTTTTAAGGTTTAAAAGCTAACAGCCTGACACCCTCTCTTTGTTTCGTCCGGTCATCTCAATTCCTTAAATTATAGAGTAATAAGTTTGAAACCGCATCAATTATCCAGTGGCTTTATTTCTTCACAGTACACTGCTCCCAGCAGCAGATAAATAGCCCACCATTTCTATATCTATTGATTACCGTATCGCAACATACACACATTACTATCTCCTTGAGGGGACTGTCCGCTAAAATTTGTCAGAACTCTTCGGTCTGAGCAGTCTGTAAATTGAATGCGTCATTTTGAAGGAATGGTGCTGCAAAATCTTGAAAACATAATCACTCCGAGAATGGTACGCGCTATTTTCAACAAATTTCAAGGACTAGGATAAAAACTATCCTTCTAATTGTTACTTTAAAAAGCCAAAAGCCACAGTTGCACCAACAGACCAAAAAATAACTGATGGTCTAGTTTTGTTAAAAGTAACGACACAGAACTCTACTGAAACTCTCCATATGGGAGGCCAAGATGGAATTGGATACCGGCGAGTAAGCTGACCAACGTTTTTAAAATTTACTAATGTATCTGGGTTTGCTATTCAGAATTCACTTGATACAAGTATTCCTTTTGGTGTTATACAAGTGGAACAGCTTTCACAAAAATGATAGCCTGCGAGACAGGCGTTTGAGTAATCAGTGTACCTACACCTTTCAAAAGCTCTATTTTCACTGGATCCTGATAACCTGCAGCTGCATTGTTTTTTAGGGTTGGGAGCATTGTTCTGTTGTTCGTTCTTTAGTCCTCTCGACCAGCCATGTAACACGTTGAAAATGTGCAGGTCGCCGGCTCTTGTTTTCACAAGAAAAGTTGACTATTCAGGACTATTACAAGTTTCTTATCACAGTATTTACTTTTACACATTCTTTGGTAATTCTTTGCCACTTTGCTTTTCTGATTGCTAAACCAAGCATTAGCAAAAACTGCGTTTTTCAGCCTGGAATGCTGAAAGTTCACCAATAATTATTTTCTACTACGGTACCCCATGACCTAGCCTTTTTCTTACATCGTATACAGTACAGCTCTGTTATGTTACATTAGTACGTTTACTTTCACCATATTTGAGCAGTATTCGACAAACTGTCTCGGGCTGTTGTGACGTTAAACCAAGTCAACACATCTAGCCAATCGCAACAGACGTGAGCAACAATCAACCAATCAGAACCTAGAAAGCAACGCAGCCAAAGCAAAAACCGGGGAAGACTGAGACATGCAAGACGAAAGCGCGGGAAAACGCGCTAACGATCAGTTCTGATTTCGCCTCCAATTGATTCAAGAGGTTGCCTGCCATGATTGGCTAGAAAAACGATTTTAAAACAATCAAAAAATTCAACAAGTTGAAGCTTCCAATTTGTTTTTCAAAACTGATTTCATTCACAAAGATACAATTTGCGTTCTTATCTGCGATGATCATTTCCTCATTTCAGTCACAAAACTACTTTCGACAGAATCGAAAACCGCTCTTCACAGTGTTAAGCTAACTAAAAGGTAACTTAGAAGGAGACATCTTTGGAGAACCGATTTCGCCAATGTTAGACGAGGCATTGGCTTGGATTTCATTTATCGTGTTTTGGAATCTGGACCATTCATCGGGTCTTGGCACTGCGAGTTGCTGCAAAGGAACAAAAAAAAAACCTAAATACGTTGACATCGGAAAACTTATTTTATTCAGAAGCACTGAGATGTAATAGAACCATAGGAATCTCGAGCTAAAAGTGACGTTGACGACAGATCAACCTCTCGATTTCGTTTGGCTACCAACGCTCGTCCGCTCTCGCCGACTCTAGCACGCTCTTCACTGACTTAAATTTGCTCCAAAATTTCTTAAACATCGACGAGAGTTGAAATCTTAGTTGACTGCTAACTTTAACGCGCATTCTCATTGAAACTTGAAGTTTTTCAGATTTTCTTTGCAAAACTCACCGCTAAGATTTTCCACTAATAAATCGTTCATCCGCTTTCATGCAGCATACCGAAGGTGATGGTGATGTTATACACGTTTATCCATCTTTTAACTGAAAAGCCTGTTTACCCTAACAGGTCTTCGCCTTTACAAATAGCCGTTTCCAGAAGCAAGACTTTCGCCAGCAATTTGAAATGCTTGAAGCGATTTAAGAAACTCGCGACAATTTTTGCCTTAAAAACACGAGTCTACAAAACTCCCGCACTCATTTCTGCCTGAAATCAATGTCCACACCGTTTGCCTTTTACGCGAGTGTTCCACTGCATTCAGCGACAAGTTCCTTATCATCAGTTCAACTTACCTCGCCAACATCATAAATAAACACGTGACCATCATCATCGCCCACAGCGATCTGGTGACCAGAATGCGTCCAACGCAAACGGTTAAGTGACGTCATTGACTCGGAATTCGTGTTCGCTGTTGGCACCTACAAATGGAACAAACACGGGTATAGAAAGTAAATAGAGGCCATCTAGATGATACAATTAAACAAAAGAGAACGAGATTTGTACCTCAGTATCGTTGTTAAGGTTCCATAGGTCCAGTCTCCCTGTGCCATCCACGGCCGCGAATAATGCCGGGTGGATTGGTGACCACTGCACATCATACACATAATCAGCATTGTCTTCAAATGAATACAATGGCCGTGGGTTCTGCAATGAATAAAGAATTAAACTTTTATATTTTCTTGCATCAAAGGTCTTTCTACAAACTTCTACGAGCCACTGCCACAGTGTGGCTAGAAACTTTCCACCTTCTTGTCATTGAATACCTACAGTACCCTGTGGAAGAATGTGAAACTGGAACTTTTCTTTAAAAAGTCGCAAGAAAAGCAACGAATTTACCCATGTACACACAAGATTGACCGCCTGTGTTAAGGTGGAATTCCACTGTCCATAATTTTTTACGTGCGAACTGACACAAATCTAACTGGCCTTACAGTACTGGCAGCAGGAAAAGCAGGATTACACGCGCGTATCATGCGTGTAAATCCGCCACATTGCGTGCAATTTACCAGCGCGTTACGCGCGAGGAAAAAATTACACGCAAGTGCGTGTAAATAATTTATAATAAACAACAATCCAAGTTAATTACGCATCGTCTCTTGCTAAGTTTAGATCTACGTTTGTACTCACACTAAAACTGCGTGCTAACAGACATCCACTAGATGTAGAATTTATACGTTCTACAGATGCAAAGCTAAATATCGCCTTTGAAGCTGCAATTTTACCCACCTTGTGACTCCAGAGTTTGATGGTCCAATCAAATGATGATGTTAAAAACAGATAAGAGAAGTCGATCGGTCCCGCGGCTGAGTGAGTATCAATGCCTGTTGCTGGACCGTAATGACCTTCAAAAATGTCACTGATACCCGCTTTGCTGCAAACAAGAAGATACCGAAATAACAATTATATTGAGGTTGTAAAAGCTTTAGAATTTGACAGATCTACAAAGCACGAGGAAAGCACGAAAACAGGAACCACCGGTTCAAGCGCGGGAAAACACGAAACCGTTCTGTCAAGCGCGGGAAAATGAGCGCCCGCTACCAAGCGCCCGGAAATGTGCGACCACTGCCAAGCGTGTGAAATGTGCGACTGGCGCTAAGCGCGGGAAAATGTGCGACCGGCGCTAAGCACGTGAAAATGTGCGACCGGTGCTAAACGTGGGAAGACATCAAACTGTTACCAAGAGTGGAAAACATGGAACGGATGAAAAGCGCCGAACAAGATCGTAGGTAGCCGGACTGCCTTGGGCGGGAAACACGCGTGAGTGTACTTAGTTTGGTTAACCTTCTCTCTTAACATTTTAACCAGATATTAAAACACAGCAAGGGAACAGTTTAATACTTTCGATAGTTGATCCAAAATCACTCCACTGTGACTGAGTTACCTTCCATGCCGACAGGCTGTATAAACGGCACCTTCCTCACTGCCAACCACGAAGTTATTAACATCACCGGCCAAGAAAGACAAGCTTGTCACGGCAACTGCTTTAGACTGTTTGTACTGGAGCTCCATACTGTCCTGTAAAAACCATACTCCAAGATTAATATCACACCTTCAGTAGTTGAGTTATTATACACTCGCATTAAGCTTAAATTTACGCTCGTTAAAAATGGGTTTAAAGGCTGATGTCAAGCTAAAAGTAAAGAGAAGTCTAAGTCAATATTGAAGGAGAAAAATCTTTTTGAAGAATCTTTATTGATTAGGTATTAAACTCGAATCAAAGTTCATGCTAATCCAGGATAAGCTTAATCAGGCTTCGTACAAATGGGTCATGTCTTTCAGATTCCGGATTGGAATTAAAGAGCAAGTACTCCATAATTTTGGTGAAAAAATTTCCCTTCTCAACTGAAAAAATACATCGTCTTACGAAAATGATTATAATAAAAATGTTTAAGGTTTAAATTGATGCAAGCGCCACACATCCAGTTAGCCATCCAAAACCAGATTGTGTGTCTATAAGAGTACCGACAATAAAAATGACGTCAGATGTAATGCACGAGCTTTATCAAAGGAAAATAAAGCCAATTCCGTTATATTTTTTCGTGTGGTTGTAAAAAAACAAATCAACGGGAGTTTTCCATGGTCTATACTCTTATAGACCACAAAATACCACCATAAAGTTCAAAACTTGGTAGTGAAACAACTCGCCGTTCCACTTGTGTTTTGAACACTTTTGATGTCATGTTATGGTCTATTTAACAATTAGACGGCGAGCTGGAGGTTTCTATCGGCTGATAGTTGGCGAGGGGCGAAGACCCGAGCCAACCATCCAAGGTGATAGAAACCAAGAGCAAGCCGTCTAATTGTTTTAGCATACCTCAGTGATCGATATATGAAGCAAAAAAATATTTTTATTTCATAACTTTTGATATATTTGTGCAATGATGCATGCTAAATCGCGTGCTCTGACAAACTGCCGTCTATCGAGCGATAGACGGCACCTGTGTAGCCAATCAGATTGCGCGTTACGCGATAGTCGGTCACTGAGGTATGCTAATAGAGTATAGACCATATAGAAAACCGACGTCGATTTGTAAGATAACAAATTAAACTCCTTCATGCCTAAACCTGGAATCTGGATGTTTCACCAGGAAGGTGGATGACAAGTGATAGCATAACATACAAACATTTACCTGAGGCTGAGAGAGCATGTCAAGACTCCATGAACACATTTTGCCATCAGTTGACACACTGATCAGATTGTGAGCATTCTGAGTCCCCACTACGTTTACACAATACACTGGATGCTGCAAAGAGATCAATTGGCTAACCAGTCAAATTGATGGTGAAAAAAATAACAGTGATTGCCAGTGAAAACATAATGCTATGCACTGAGCTTACCATTGCCACTTTACTAAGTTTGTTTAATCGTTTTTCAACAATGTCTGAGCAACTCTTTGGCAACTTTCTGATTTTTTCTGTTAGCTAACGGAAATGTAGCCTGCGAACGCAGACGTATTTCCAGCTGTCGCTTCTCTCCGCCGAAGAGAAGTGACATCCGGAAATACGTCTGCGTTCACAGGCTAGCAGAGATGAGTCTATGATTGACTCCTGAAGCAAAACAACTGGACTCCAGAGTGCAGTGAAACTCAAGCATACCTTATTATTATTAGGCTCAAGCAAAACAAAACCTGAATCAAACTGCAAAACGCGTAGAAGGTGGAGTTTTTAAAGTTCTGTGGGTCACCTCTAAACACTGAGCAGTGCTGCCACCCCTGACACATTTGCTGGAAACATTAATGTATAATACAATAATTGCCCATTTTGGATCCATCACAAGAAAGATCGCATTAAAATTAGTCAGTTTACCAAGTATGAGGTTCAGTTATTAGATTGCAACCATTTAGAAGGCCTTAAAAAATTGGAAAAATTAGAGCCTTTGTAGCGATTTGAGGAAAACTATCTCAGAATTAGAGACATTTGTATGGAATTTGGGCAACCTTTGACAGGTCACAGCCTGGTTACTATGCAATGAAACACAACCAAACTTGGTAAACTTACTAATTTTTATGTGATCTTTCTGGTGATGGGGTTCATTTCTTCATATGATGCAATTTGAAAGATATGTAAACTAGGGCGTAGTCCCTTTATGAACTTTGAAACAGGCTAACAGTTTGACTGACTTACTGTGTGAGCAGTAGCAGACAGTGGTGTTCTCTGTACAGGAGTCTTTTTACTGCTTCTGTTGTCCCACAATACTATCTGGCCTGAGTATGTGCCGCCAACAATCAAATTAGGATGAAACTTGGCAAATGTCACTGATGTCACTCCAGACTACAGTAGAAAAGAATTATCCAGTGGGTCAAACAAGCAGACCAAGAAAAAAATATTCAGAGTTACTCTCACCTTCATGTCCACATTTGCAAAAAAAATGCACAACAACCCACATTCATCCCTCCTCCCATGCCCACACTAAAGTGTCATTAGAAGTCTGAAAGAAATAACTTTTTCTGTAAATGTACTACTTTTATGTTCAGCAAATCAACACACCTGACAGTGGAAGATGTACTCTGGCGATTCTTTCTGATATTTCATGTTCCATATCAGTGCTACACCATCCGGCTCATGAGGGGCATCCTCGTTGTTGTTATATGAAGCTACTAACAACTCTGGGTACTGAAAAACAATAATGATGCAATATTCAGAATCTAAAATGAACCACTACATCACATATGGAGGCACGTTGGAAGATCAGAGGGTTGGTGATCTGAGGCTACATGTAAAGTAAAGTGGTTCCTGTATTGATTTCTCATCTCTTTGAACTAGAAATGTTACTCCACATTGTCTTCGTCTACCCAGATGTGTAACTAGTGAACACTGGCAAAAACAGACTTGGTGTAACCTGCAATGAACTAGCAAGCCATCCAGGGGAAGGAACAATACTCCAAGTTCACCTGTACATAGCATGGAAGCCAACTGTGCCAGTTGATAAGATAAAGGTAAATGCAGAGGTTTCAATAACTTTTGAAGTAGGTGTCAGAACTAGCCAAACTAAGCAATGGTTTAAGACTTTTCTCATAAGCATTAGAGTGAAAATCAAGACAAAGAAGGCAGCAGTGTGAGTTCAAATAGACACCTGTACACTGCCGGCCACTGCCTTCTAATGTAACTACTGTAAATGACAGTGCTTAACACATGTTCACAAGCCTAATTGCCACCCAGACGATTAAGGCACCATGTCTCCACATTATAAGAAACTGCATGCTTAAGGATTAGGTGGCAAAAGGAAGGAAAAAACTGCACCTGTGTGGACCAGTCCAAGCAAGTAACCGTTCTGTGTCTTGACCATCTTTCATCAAAGAACTCTCGATTTAATGACAGTTTACCAGATGCTTGCATGTCTCTGTGAAAAGATGATCAAAGGGCGAAATGAGTGAATTACTTGAAAATAATGACCCTTGATCGATGTAGCCAGTCACTTGATACTTAGGTTTTTGGGTATTCTAATTTTTCAGCAGATGTAGCTCACATTTTGAGTGACAACTCAAATATAAGCTACAGACCACGGACACTGTACATACTTGTCTGTTATGCTGTACAAGGTGGTTCAACCTTTTCAGTCTGTGGATGACCATTCTATACCTACCACCTTTTCCTAAGTCAAATGTGTGAGATTATTTTTGCGATGATTTTCTGAAGACTTCCGAACGTTGCCGTTGTCAAGACATAAAAGCAACATTATGTGCCCTTTTTCGGGAAATTGAAATGAATTGAATTTTTGCGTTAAAGAACAACTCGCCTGGATTTGTGAGTCAGGTGTGAGAAATTGTCCTTGATACATGAGATCAATGTCTTTAGTCTGCAGGCGTGAGATTCACACTTAATGCACGAGAGTTGGCACTGGTATACGATTCAAGCAAAGGGAAGTGAGCAGTACTTTACTGTGGTTCCATTCATCTCTTACATGTACCACATTTAAGTCTTGTACTATTTAACCCTTTACGCCCTAATGGTGAATTAAGGATATGATCACCCAAGGTGAATTTTCTTGATATTTAATAACTTCTCCCCAGAACTTTTGTAAGAAAAGTATCGGGACAAGAAAAGAGATTTTGTTCTTTGATATTAGAAGCTAAAGGGTTAAAAGTACAAACAACAAACCCACCCTTCAGTGTCCTCTGTTTCAGCACCAGAGTAGTCATATGTGATGTCTACCGTTTCACACAAGGCTCTCTCCATCAGTCTTGTGGCTTTGTCAAAGAACTTGCTGAATTCTCCTGAATTCAATATGTGTTCCTTTTGTTCATCACTGAGCTCTATTACTGGAACTGTTTAAGATGGAAGAATTTGTTAACTGCTTCACAGATGGTGTTAATGAAGGCACACTGCTCAAATCAAGTGGTTAATGTAGTAAATTTTACTTGCCTTCTTCTCTGCTTTCCTCCTGTCTGTCTTCAGTTTCAGGTTGTGGTTCGGTTTCCTTTGTTTTTGGTACTGTGGCAGATTCAAATTCATCTACAAACAAATCAATTAAAATCTACATGTATCATTTCACAGTTGAAGTATTTCCAAGACCTTGATTCATGTTTAATTAAGTGAAGTCTCTTTAGAGCTTTCGAGACTTGAAACTTGTATGATCATTGAAAATCAGCTTATTCTATTGGGCAGTACTTTGCTCTGGAAATGTTACACATGTAACTTTATAATTACATCCAGGCTGTTCAAAATTCTTCAACCTTTTGAGTCTGGGGATGAAATCTTTAAAGTGTGACTATTCAAATGAAAGCTACAGAACAGTACTTTCCTGTGGTGCTGTTTATCATGCTATACAGGGTGGTTCTATCTTTTGGATCTGTGGATGAAATCCTTAAGTGTGATCATTCATATTAAAATAACTTTCGAGAGGTGCTTTTTATTATGCCATACAAGGTGATGCTAACTTTTGAATCTGCAGATGATACCCTTGACTTGACCACAGCTTGACTGCAGTCATGTATTCTAAACAAATATAAGCTGACGTTAAAATGTCCAGAGCATTGATAAAGATTCGGGCAAAGACATTAGCAGTCACTAACCTGGGGGTTCTTCCGGTTCAGCATTTTGTGTTTGGGTTTCTTTGCTGTATAACACAGGTTCCTAAAGAAAACGTGTTTAAACTGTCAAAATTTGTCACAGAATTATCTCATAATTTCATGATTATTTAACTGCAACTGTTGGGTCACTAACCTTTGGTGGAATATTTGTCTGTATAAGTTGAGATACACCCAATTTCACTGATTTTTTCTTCTCACTGAAAACAGAATCAGATTGAGATAGTTTAGTGCAAATGTTGCATTTGAAGTTGTTTCCAACTGAGTGTCTAAAAAAAGCAAAACCAAAGTAATTGCTCTAACCAAAACAAAATAAACACAAACAACAGAACACAGAGCAAATACAATCCATGTACTGTATTTATTCGATTGACCACCCTGGGCGCTTATTGAATTTTGGACCAATGAAATAGGATGCTTGATCGAGGTGGGCGCTTTTTCGAGGGTGGGCGCTTATTATTTTCCCAACATTTTCAGCAAGCGAGCGTGACGAGCCCAAACGACGGCTGCGATGGAGACTGGGATATAATTAGAGAATAACAAACCAAGGGATAACAAGTTTACTTTGCTTCAACAAGACAAAACAAATTGCAAAAGCCAACATAAACAAGTCCCAAACAACATAAAAGTTCATTGACTACCATATCTAAAACCAATTTTGCAACACAACTGATGCTCCTCTTACTTCACGCTGGGCTAGAAATGATTTTTTTTTTTTTGTTGAGGGGGTGGGTGGAGTGGGCGCTTATTCTAGGGTGGGCACTTATTAACTTTTTGGGCTTTCAGGGTGGGTGCTTATTCAAGGTGGGCGCTTATTTGAAGGTGGGCAGTCAATGAAATAAATATGGTATATATTAGTTAACAGTGTCAAACAAAAAGGATGTTTGCAAGTGTGGTTGTAGTGTAAACAAAACATACAAAATTGCACAAACCCACAAAAACGAAAGAAAACTACAAAATACAGACTTAATACAGGGGTTTCAATAAAGTTTGAAGTAGGCAGCCAGTTTGAGAAGAGTAGGCGACGGTATTTGACAAGGGGCCGCAAGGCCCCTTTTGCAAGGGGGGTCTGGGGGCATGCCCCCCCCCCCTCCCCTCCTCTTCAATACTTGGGCAGGTGGTCTGACAGGCAGCATCCACAGTGACAACTAACTCGCTTGCTGTTGCCATCAGGTTGCTTGAAGCAGTTGCATTCTTTGTTGTTCTTCTGTTTTTTCTCCCTAGCCAGTTCTTTACTGCAATTTCCACCACAGGCAGACTTTCGAGAACTGGTGCTCCATTGACAGCAACTTGTATGAGTGCATTAAGCATGTCAGACTTCAGACAAGACCTCAGCCTAAAACTCTCACTTCTAAAAAATTTTTACCATTTTTGAGCAGCTGTGAACGGCTAACTTGTTTCTGCGTTACAAAACGCAAACAGAAGTTCATCGTTCAAGGTAGCTCCAAAATGGTATTAACTGTACTCCTTAGGTACCACGGAAAGGATTTTGCTGACGAAACTCGATGGATGTCAATGGAAAGAAAAAGAGACAATTCCAGACTTGTCAAGGCGCAGGGCAGGCGTCATGAAATGTGATAAGATCAAATATTTTCAAGTCGGAGTTGTTGATCAAACTTTAGTTTTAAAAAAGATAAAACGCTTTGAATTACGAGGTGACCAACTTGAAGAGTCGAGCCGTAACAGCGATACCAAATCATGCTGAATGCGCAATGAGGCGTGACCTTGATCTCAAAATTGAGGTAAAAAGTACATCTACGCCCATCAAAATAAATTTTAATTTTGTTTGAAAGGACGGTTCTTTCATTACTTCAATTTAGGCAGAAAGTAGCTGACGCTCTTCGTCGGACGTCGGTGCTTATTGAAACCCCTGTTAATATATTTTCCCAGTAGAAGTAATAAGTAATCGTATCCGATAGCTGGTTGACAAGGTGGTTTGTTTTCCATGACACTAAAAACCCTTTCCAAGTTTTATTTATTCTCCTGCCGAGACTGATACTCACAGTGGGCTGTTGCTAACACATTTAAATGCAAGATTAGAATGTTACACCAAGCAAGTGACAATAATATTATTGGTTTGGGCTTTTCTTCTGATTAGTTGGCAAAGTTATGTAACTCTTTTTTTAACTAATCATTGCGCACAGTAAGGCAAGGCCAAAGTGAACGTGGAATGTTTTAACACTCAATTGAAGGGATAGGAGTTGGAGCATATATTAAACCAACCTATAGCACATTTTAGCTCATTCTTTGTTGCTTTGGCTTGTAGTTTCCAAATTTTTTGCGTGTTGCCTTCAATTCCTTTAGGAAACATTGCCACAAGATTCCTTAGTTTTATTCAGCACCTTATTTGAAATAAAAACCCATGATTATGGGCACGTTTTGAACTTTTACTACAAAATGAAGCACAAAGCAACGGATCAAACATTGAAGCAACATTCCTAAAGGAATTGAAAGGCCAAGTACAAGTAAATATTTGTACAAAGGATGTACAATTTGAAATTACTGAGAATTTATGAACATTGTTCTCTTTCTGTTGTTTTTAACTTACACATGAACAAAAGGTCTTGCTACTACATCTTTGCCTGGGCTGGCAGATTCAGATTTCCCTTGCTTCTGCAGCAGTGGAGATACTGTTGACAAGAAAATTAATCCAACACATTGTTAAGAGCCAGGACTACAGTAAAATACTCATTGGTATACATTGGAACCCTGCCTTACAACCACTCTGTTATTACCACCACTTTTGTGTACACTGAATGAATTGAAATTCTTGTCATTTCCTAAGTTTTATAACCTCATTAATCCGGCCATCCTGTTATTATGACCACATTTTCACAGCCGGAAAGTGGTTGAATATTAACGGGGTCCGCTGTACATTTGGCACCCAAGTCTCATGTCTTACCATAGCACCAACAAATTGGCATCTTACAATTTGCAACTTAAGGGTGGTATATTGGTACTTGTATTCTTTGATGACTCCAGGCAAATCCTACGGTTACTAATATTTTTTTTTGTCTTGCTTCTAAACTAAGAACGAATGCAAATCGGCAGTGTGTTAGAGAATAAAACTGGCAATATCGCACCACTATGTTGCAATAAAATGCTATTTTTTTGGCAAAATGGGTAATTTTCATCCTACCCTTTCTAAATATTTCATCAAATCCCACAATTTTGCAAATTTAGTTTTAAGAATGTCATTCGAGACTCCATTAAAGGTAGATCTCCCAGCAAAGCAACTAACAACAATCAACTTACAAAAAGACATGCAACAAGATATTACAGACCTGCCGTGCCATCGATTACATCATCAGGTATGATTCCCTTGATCAGCTCATCTGCTTCCCTCTTCTTCCTTTCAATCTCAGATTCCTTGACATCTTTTGTCGCTGCGGCTGCAGCTTTTTGTGCTGCGGCTGTCTGATCTTGCTGAATACCAAAGTACAGCATACCTTTTAGACATTAACTGATCTATTTACTAATGTTTCAAATGATAACTTTTTCAGTGCAACATGAAAACCTTAACTGAACCAATAACACGCTCAAAGAACAACCCACAAACCCACAAACTGCAAAAATAATTACCATTATGGTTCACTGCAGTTTATTTATGTTTCACCTCATTCATTCTCCTTTCCAATACAATAAACGTTCCAGAAATTATTCTGGCGTTCACGATTTTCACACTCACACTGTAATAATCACTGAATAATGCACTGTATTAAACACACATTTGGATATTTATGTTCTTTGAAAATGTGGAAGCATATATAAGTGAACCGTACATGTTGATGATAAAAATAAGCAGTTGAGGAATTCGAAAAGAAATAATGCCAGTGAACAAGAAGTTTCCAGGGACAAGTGACGAAGTCACTAAGCCTCTATGCTAGTAACACATAGCAATTAAAATAAAAACTACGTGTACAATTAATTATAAAGCTTGTAATGTATGTTCATACCTTCTTCTTGTCTTCCCTCGCCTTTTTAATTTCCTCTAAACGTTTCCGTTTTCTCTCAAGCTCGGCTTTTCGGTCAGACATATTTTAACGCAAGAATTAAAAGTCAAGCTAACTTTCGAACCAAGTTGACCGATCCAAATCTTCCAATATGGCCGACAACAACACCTTCGAGCAGAGTGGTGCCCAGTCCTTGATTTTTCACAGCGAAAAATACCGAGGGAAGATTGGAAATGAAACGCATTGTTGCACAGGTATACCAGGCTTGCGCGCAGAAAGCATAGGCAAACTCTCGAACCGTTTGTGGACGAGTGTGGCCAATGTGCGAGCCAGCGAGCCAGCGAGCCAAACGTGTAAGCCATGCTAGCCATGCGAGCCATGCGAGCCAAACGTGCAAGGCATGCGAGGCCGATGTGCGAGGCATGAACAAAACATGCGAGGCTTGCGAGGCATGAACAACCCCCAACATAAATGCTAACCTGGGTGCTATTTAGGCTAGCCGGAGTACTTTTTAGGCTAACCGGGGTGTTTTTTAGGCTAACCTGAGTGCCTCGCACGTCTGCCTCGCATGGCTCGCATGGCTCGCTGGCTCGCAGATTGTCAAGACCCCTTGTGGACTATTTATATTGTTTCACAATACTCCAGTTGTACTTGTACCCTGTCGTTCCCTATATTTTCCATTGTCCAAAGTAAAAGACTCATCTCGAAGGATACACACCGATCGCTTCAAAAATAGTGTATTTTCTTTGAGATATAAATTAGAAATATAAATGCATTCGAAAGCGCTTTTTAATTACTTTCTTCATTCACCTGATTAAAATTTATCTTTTAGCTGTTTTAATACATCTAATTAACGAAATAATTAAATTTGTAAGCGTATTTTATACATTCTATAATTTCGTTTTAGATCATTGTAACTCTTATGATGTTCAGTTGTTTTAACAAATGGATAAAGAGATCATTATTTGATGTCTCCGGATTTGATCACCGTTTTTCACCGTTGCTCAATGTTGATACCTAAGACTTGTTCCTTTCTGGCTCCGTAGCTCAGCTAGTAGAGCAACGTTGATCAAACAGCACTGATCAAATCCGAAGATCGGAGATCATGGTTTCGATTCCCGTGGAGGTAAAAGATTGTTTTTTTTTTTTTTTTTTTTTTTTTGCCTCGTGCGATCTCCCATTTCCTTACTAGGGCTTACACTCAGTGGGAAATTCATGAGTTCTTTTAGCACTGCAACTTCGCTGGAGAGTTAATTCTTTGATTCACAACTTTTTACATACCCTGGTTAACAGAGGTTTTTTCTCGTGCGTCGTGACGACTCGTGTGTACATTGGAGAGACATGGCGCTTGTTGTTGTTCCAGACGTCAAATAATTGACATTTTGAGCAAATGCAGGCTGACCGTCACACTGATTTGCATTTGCTCATATGTTCATTCGGCAAAGAGTAACAAAGAACGAAGAACACGCACCTACATCCGCCGAAGAGCAAAAGGGAAAGGAAGACGGAGGCCTAGTACACCACAGTGTAGAATGCACAGAAAACATCGTTTGGGAGGGTGACAAGATTGTGAGCTGGGAAATGGGTCTAACGCGAAGAAAAGTTCGTGAAGGAATTGAATCCGGCGTTACGTGTACGAAACCATGGAATGAGAATTGTGAACAATCATAATTAACTTGAAACGTGGAAGCCAATTCTGAATGACTATTTTGAACAAGACCAACAGTTACAACAGTTACAAAGGAAAAACTCTGAACACGGAACCTATCTGATGAAGGGTAGTCAAACAACCACTCGAAGTGTGGTTCATTTAAAAGACAAGTTTCACCTCATTTTAAAACCAAATAATTTTTAAAGTTTAGATGATGAGAGGTAGACTTGTTAGAAATACTATTTCCAATTTGCATTTTGCAGCTTTCTAGTTTTGCATCAATGCTATTTATTATATAGACACTAGTGTTTTACTGGAAAATACACCACTCGTAAAATTCATGCGAAACTAAACCCGGGACCCGAGTGGCGTATTTTCCGTATACTTACAAGTGAGGATATTTATGACGTCATTTGCCGCCTTTTTCGCGGTTAGCATGCAAACATTCGGTGAAAAATGGCGAGCGATAGGTTTGTCTATATACTAAAAAGAAAATTACACGGTGGATTAAAGATATGAATTTTATTTTCTCGTGTTAAAAACAATTTTTTGCCACTTGAAAATAAAATTCATGTCTTCGCGCCACCACGTAATGTCCTCTATTTATGTTTTTGATTCTGACATGGAGAATAAACCTTTCGAAACTTAAAGGAGAGAGATACAGTCCTTAAGGAGTAAAAAGAGCGAGAGCGGAGTTTGCGAAAATTAATTCGGCCGCAACAATGGCGCTTTCAAAACTCCCATTTTTCGGTTGGCGTATAAGATTGCCCATGGGCTGTAAAAGGCGATTTTCCAAAAGCCAAATTCCGAATAGGGATCAAAATTTTTGGGAAAGCAATTTTGTCATTTAAAAGTTTACAGCAAATAGCTAGAAGAGAACGATCATAAAGAATTAAAACGGCTTGCCCGCTTCCATCCGTCAGATAGAAAATTTCAAGAACGCAAGTATAATGATAGAGTTTTTCACAAACAGTATCGTAAAACATCTAGGCGCTTCCATAAATAAAAAGAGTTTGTGATCGTTTTTGGCTACCTCTAAAGTGTGGAGATCGCGTAAAAGAATGAAAGGGCTTCCTTATATTTGAAACCTTTTTGAAAAAGAAGTTTTAAAACCTCATATTTTAAATCATAAAGGCAAGCGAAAAGCCTGAGTTTGTGTGGATCGGGCTCCAAATTCGAGGTTTCATCATGCCAATGTTGGAAATGTTAAGTATATAAATAAAAACGAACGTTTATTTTATCGTTAGAGTTGATAACTAAAGGTAAACTGGCCACCGTTAAGAAATTCAAGAGCTGACGTTTCAAGGGTTAGTACTTCGCCAGATTCGCTCTGATGATGGGCTAACGCTCGAATCTCTTTACGTTGGCCAATTTACCTTTAGTTATCAACTCTAATGATAAAGCAAACCCCTGATTCGTTTGTACTCTTCATCGAGGGTAGCACCGCAGTTTCTTGAGAAACTAATGCCTTATCTATTCACAAATAAAAAAAGGAACTGAAATAATCCCGTACAAGTGGTTTATTAGACCAGTCAAGGCAGAACCTTAGGATACACCTAAAATCTAAAATCTAAGGGATCTAAAATCCCTTATTAAACCTAATTTATCAAGAAAGGCGTTTCGACTCTCTTTTTGAAGATTTCATGCGTTACGCCGTTTTACTCTTCATAGCGCATGCCAGCAACTAGCATCGTTTCAAGACGTACACCTGATTAGCCAACGGTCCGCCTTCACCATCACCTGCACAAGCAGTGGATGGTCCATACTTGTGATAGGTGTCGTGAGCATTATAACTAGACGCACACCACCCACCATTCTGAACTGCAAACATGTTGTACCCCATTCTCATCGCAGCCACGGCGCACTTTGCAACGGGGTCTCTTCTGGTCCAATAATTTCCATCCAAAATAGGATCTGTGCCTTCCAGGGTCCAGATTGCTCGGTTGGAGGTGTCCCGGTAGCATCCAACAGCTTTGTAGCCTAAAAAATACCACACGCAGCTAGTTAATGCAATTAATATGATGTTCTCTGCAATGAGACATCAAGACTTCAAAAGAAGATCTTACAAAAAAAAGTACGTGGTAAAAAGATTTCCTTTTTGTCACACATTGCGGCTATTATACAAAGTGCGTCACGTGAAAGGGAGTCGTAGACCAGAAGCCAGGGTTTGAAGTGGTCTATGAGATCGAGGCTTCCACTAGCTTACGACATCAGAGAGCAATACAGTTCAGTGGAAAGAAGTAAAATTTACAGAAAGAGCTAAACACAACGAAATATATTACGCTCCCCGGGATTGATGGGTTGACATACATCTCATGCACTCATAAGTTTCCTGATACAGCTATACTTAACAAATCGACGGCAGTTTTCTATGGTCTATACTCTTATAGACCATAAAATGACGTCAAAAAATGTTCAAAACTCAAGTGGAACAACGAGCCGCAGGCGAGTGGTTTCACTGCCAAGTTTTGGACATTTTATGGCGTCATTTTATGGTCTATAAGAGTATAGACCATAGAAAACTGCCGTCGATTTGTTTTTTACAATAACATGGAAAAAGTACGAGCGGAATTGGCTATTTTTTCGTTGAGAAAGCGCGCGCGTTACATCTGACGTCATTTTTAGTGTCTGTACTCTTGTAGACACTAGCTACGAGCCAATCAGCGCGTGGGAATTTGGACAGTTATTGTAAAAATGGAATTGGACATTTACCTTTGACGACATAAACCTGATTGGCCGATGGGCCACCTTCACCATCTGCTCTACAACCGTAAGATCTTCCATACTTGTTATAAGTACTGGGTGCACCGGGACTTGAAAAACACGCCCCACCATCCTGAACTGCAAACATGTTGAAGCCTCTATTCACTGCTGCCACGGCGCACTTTGCAATGGCGTGGTGTCGGGTCTGATACGCTCCATTTAAGACAGGATCTTCACCTTCTAAAGTTGCGATTGCTCGATTATTGGTGTCCTTATAGCAGCCAGCATTTTGAAACCCTAGATCAAGGAGATGAGAAACGCCAAAGTTAATTGCACGCCATGCATGGAGTATTAGAGCTTGTTTTTGGCATGGGCAAAACTAGACTGTAAATAATCTCCCTTTTGCTCGAGAATCCGCGGGGAAGAAACTCAAGATATTCGATCGAGGGGCGAGTCGCGCGCGCTAACGGCAAAGCCAGGGTGGAACATCTATCCGCCCTGGCAAAGCCGCCAAACATCGTGCTTGCTCAATTTTTGCCTTCTTCCAGGGGAATTCTTGAGCAAAAGAGAGACTGCTCGCAGTGTAGGGTAAAGCATGTTAAAAAGCACCAAGGGGTGGAGCATTAAAATGATCGTTCCACAAGTTTGATTCAAAGATAGCTACCATCAATTCTCGTCATGCAGGAGCGAATCAACAGTCAATATTAGCAAATTTGACTGACATAAAGATATAGCGTTACAATCCGCCCTGTTCGTGAAGTTTTAGCGTCGCATTCGCCCAAAAGTTGCCCAGAGCATAAGAAGGTGAAATGTTCAGATGCAGATAGAGAAAAGAGATGCTATAAATGATGCAAACACTCGCTTTTTGAATTATTTTAATTATGGAACGCACTGATAACTTTATATAAATACAGTCTTTTTTATACATAAGAACGTCTAATTTTGGAACTGAGGTTGAAGTTCTTTTTTTTTTTTCGCAATTTGAAGATGAAACGTTCTTAAGATGTTCTTAGGCGAATTAAAGAAAACACATGAATATCGTGTGTGGCGTCATTTTAAAGAAAATTAAGCGCTCGTACTGAAAAAAGCAATAAAGTAAACAGAAAGATCTACCTTGATCTTGGCTTAGAGTTTGTCTTCAAGAGGCCTTAGGTCAAAAATTATTGTTCGACAGACGGTCAAAACACTGTGCAAAATAGAACGGTTTTCGATGTAGTGTTAGCCTCCCACGCAGACGTTCTTAGGGGTTCGTGGGGCAGGAACGCGTGACGAACCCCTAAGAACGTCTTCGTGGGAGGCTAATGTAGTGTCGAAGTGAAATAAAAACCAAAATAATAACTTTGTTGTTATGACAACGGTCGTACCTTTAATCCTTTTGTTGTAGATTCCCTCTATTTGCTCCTGACTCAATGCGCTGCTGTACACCTGCATCTGGGCGATCCTTCCTTTGAAGTACCTCCAATCACCAGTCTTCACCCCCATCCTAATGTTGTCCTGTGTGGCTAGATCAAGGCCCGCTGTGATGTTCAATGTCTGAACCACGGCTCCATTGACCCACAGCTTTACGTCACCAGAACCGCTGTCATAAGACGCACCAACAAACTTCCATCCACCAGCTAGAGGTGTGCTGCGTACGGCGTTTGTAAAAGAGTAATCTCGTTTGGTAAAGCGGACGAAAAGTTGGCCGGCTACCACCCACAGGTGCACCCCCCAGTGTCCACTCGTCTTGTAGTTAAAGATAGGTCCGTCTTGGCCATTAAAGTACACCCAGCAGAGCATCGTCATTGAGTGGCGCACATCCAAAGGTCTACCTTGAGAGTTGGGAAACTCGATATAACTGTTTGCGGTTCCAGCAAATTCGTAAGCGCTGTAAGCTGTACCGTCAGGGCCTGTAGCCAGCCTTACCCCACTGGGGACCCCTTGGGCAACACGATTCTTGATCTCCTTGGTACCATACGCGGCATTGAGAGGGAAAAAGGCGACAAGATCTGGAACTTGATAAGGAAAGTACTTAATTCAATACAAGAAGTTTTGACGTTCAGAAATTGCAACCACCTCCACACCCGTCCTTTTGTATAATATAACGTCACTCGTTGCATGAGCTGAGAAAAAGCATGGTTCGCTCGATAAGTGTGTGAGGTAATACATCAAACACGAGACACAGTGTTTCATCACATATCAAATACCGAGAAAAGAGTTGAAAATACGATGCGTAGCGGAGTATTTTTGACGAACTTCGAGGTTTTTTTATATTGTGATGAAACACTTGAGCAACTACAGAATACAGGGCCACTTTGGTCCACATGTGTCGGCATGTTTTGAAGAACGACACATAACACAATAGATGCTATTATCATGTAAATAAGTGGCCCTATTCACTCTGTAATTTAGCCAAACACTTTGACGAGTGCTTGATACAACTTCTCAAACAAATTGATTTTGAAGGAAAAATTAAGGACGCAAAAACAAGGACTTTTTCATCAGATATTCAAACACGTCACGGTGCATGATTTCCTTTGTCTTCGTCTTTGAATTATTAATGAGTTTGAGAAGATCAGGAAAAGAGCCTGTAGTTATTAGTCTAGAAAGCCTTCAGGATTACAGGATTCGTGCTAATATTTCAACCTTTCGGCTATATTTTTCAATGGTATTTATTACGAAAGCGAAGTTTTCCTTTGCTGGACACGCAATTTCTTTTTTAACCTTTTTCTTTCCAAGCCCTTACTATTTTAGCCTAAATCTCAGTGTCCGTTTCTGTTATAGAAAACCGAACAGGCGAATTAAAGAAAACACATGAATATCTTGTGTGGTGTCATTTTAAACAGTATTTAGTGCTCGTACTGAAAATGCAACAAAGTAAGCAAAAAGATCTACCTTGATCTTTGCTTAGAGTTTGTCTTCAAGAGGCCTTTGGTCAAAAATTATTGTTCGACAGACGGTCAAAATACTGTGCAAAATAGAACGGTTTTCGATGGAGTGTTGAAGAAACAAAAACCAAAATCATTACTTTGTTGTTATGACAACAGTCGTACCTTTAATCCTTTTATAGATTCCCTCTATTTGCTCCTGACTCAAGGCGCTTCTATACACCTGCATCTGGGCGATCCTTCCTTTGAAGTACCTTCCATCACCAGTCCTCACTCCCATTCTGATGTTGTCCTGTGTGGCTAGATCAAGGCCCGCTCCGATGCTCAATGTCTGGACCACGGCTCCATTGACCCACAGCTTTGCGTCACCAGAACTGCCGTCATAGGAAGCACCAACAAACTTCCATCCACCAGCTAGAGGTGTGCTGCC
>NW_028145604.1:1262500-1287500 GCF_977016875.1 Pavona decussata | reverse complement strand
GCTTTTTCAGTTTAATGTATTTCTGTGAGTCATTATGCATAAATCGTATCTCGCATAATTATGTCATTCCGCAACTCGTATTTTGCATAATTATGCCATTCCGCACGTCATTCCACATTCCATTCCGCAAACTCATTCCACCTTTTACCCTCACCGCTGGTCCATTGGGATACCTAAAACGTGTCTCAGGGGTCGTTTTCGGAGCTACTGATTCGATTGGTAGCTTTTAAAAGAATAATTGTTTTTCGTCCAAAAATCGACTTTTTGTTAAGGGGTAAGCCCACGGTTTTGGGTCAAAAATGTGCAAATTTTCAAGTCGGCATTTTTCACTACTTTATGTCCCTTGGGATCTCGGTGTGTCGTAAAATTCCCCTGGGAATCATTTTGAAGTGAAAATAACGCCCTGGCAAAGAATTTAAAGAATTTTCGTTTTTGACCTTATCCTGACTCCATCTTTTAGCTTGTAGAATTAAAACGGCTTGCCTGCTTCCGTCCGTCAGTTAGAAAATTTTCATGAACGCAAAAATAATGATAGAATTTTTCACAAACAGTATCGTAAAAGTATCTGGGCGCTTCCATAAATAAAAAAAAGGTTTGTGGTCGTTTTTGGCTACCTCTAAGGTGTGGAGATCGCGTAAAAGAATGAAAAGGCTCATGGTACATACATTTGAAACCTTTTTTAAAGCAGTTTTAAAACGTCATATTTCAATTCAAAAAGACAAGCGAAAAGCCTGAGTTTGCGTGGACCGGGCTCTAAATTCGTGGTTTTATCATGCCAATGTTGGAAATGTTAAGTATATAAATAAAAAAGAACGTTTACTTTATCGTTAGAGCTGATAACTAAACGTAAATTGGCCACCGTTAAGAAATTCGAGAGCTGACATTTCGAGCGTTAGTCCTTCGCCAGATTCGATCTGATGATGGGCTAACGCTCGAATCTCTTTACGTTGGCCAATTTACCTTTAGTTATCAACTCTAACGATAAAGCAAACCCCTGATTCGTTTGTACTCTTCACCGACGGCAGCACCGCAGTTTCTTTAGAAACCCACCCCTAATCTATATACAAATAAAAAAGCAACTGTTATAATCCCGTACAAGTGGTTTATTAGACCAGTTAAAGCAGAACCTTAGGACATACATTGTTTCCATTATCTAACATGTCTAAATCTAATCTAACAAAAAAGGCGTTTCGACTCTCTTTTTGAAGATGTCATGCGTTACGCCGTTGTACTCTTCATAGCACACGCCAGCAACTAGCATCGTTTCAAGACGTACACATGATTAGCCCACGGTCCGCCTTCACCATCACCTCTACAAGCACTGGATGATCCATACCTGCCATAGGTGCGGTGAGCATTATAACTGGACGCACACCATCCACCATTCTGAACCGCAAACATGCGGTACCCCTTTCTCATTGCAGCCACGGCGCACTTTGCAACGGGGTCTCTTCGGGTCCAATAATTTCCATCCAAAATAGAATCTGTGCCTTCCAGGGTCCTGATTGCTCGGTTGGAGGTGTCCCGGTAGCATCCAACAGCTTTATAGCCTAAAAAATACAACACGCAGCTGGTTAACGCAATTAATATGATGATCCCTGCAATGAGACCTGAAGACTTCAAAAATGATAACAAAATAGGCAAAAATGACATCTCATCAGTAGATCTTACAAAAAATAGTAGGAGGTAAAAGAATTTCCTTTTTGTCACACATTGCGGCTATTATAAAAAGTGCGTCACGTGAAAGGGAGTCATAGACCAGAAGCCGGGGTTTGAAGTGGTCTAAAACAACAATAACAACAACAACAACAACAACAACAACAACAACAATATTTTTTTATTTGCCAATAAATCCTTAATCCCCTGGCTCCGCAGATAGCAGTGCTAATCGAGGCGGGCCAGGTACGCATGAGATCGAGGCTTCCACTAGCTTACGACATCAGAGAGCAATAAAATTCAGTAAAAAGAAGTAAAATTTAAAGAAAGAGCTAAATACAACGAAATATAATACGTTCCCCGCGATTGATGAGTAGACATACGTCTTATGCACTTATAAGTTGCCCGAAACAGCGATACAAGTAATTAGATATTTACTTTTGATGACATAAACCTGATTGGCCCATGGGCCACCTTCACCATCTGCTCTACAACGTCTAGATCTTCCATACTTGTAATAGGTATTCCGTGCACCGGGACTTGAAGCACACCACCCACCATTCTGAACTGCAAACATGGTGAAGCCTCTATTCACTGCTGCCACGGCGCACTTTGCAATGGCGTGGTGTCGGGTCCAATACGCTCCATTTAAGACAGGATCTGAACCTTCTAAAGTTGTGATTGCTCGATTACTGGTGTCCCTATAGCAGCCAACATTTTGAAACCCTAGGCCAAGGAGATAAGTAACGCCAAAGTTTATTGCACGCCATGCATGGAGTATTAGTGCTTGTTTTTACCAAGGGCAAAACTAGACTGAAAGCAGTCTCCCTTTTGCTCGAGAATCCACGGGGAAGAAACTCAAGATATTCGATCGAGGTGCGCGAACGGTAAAGCCGCCAAACATCGTGCTTGCTCAGTGTTTTGCCTTCTTCCCGGTGAATTCCCGAGCAAAAGAGAGACTGCTCGCAGTGTAGGGTAAAACATGTAAAAAAGCACCAAGGGGTAGAGCATTAAAATAATCGTTCCACTGGTTTGATTCAAAGATAGCTACCATCAATTCTCGTCGTCATGCAGGTGCGAATCAACAGTCAATATTAGCAAATTTGACTGACATAAAGATAGCGTAACAATCCTATGCGGACATGACCAAGACACCTATCATTTGGGTCAATTGGACTGTATAGACTGAAGTTTTACCTGTATTATTTTATCCGTATTTATATTGTTCATTTTAAAAACATTTGGTCAAAATAAAAATGTTCATAACTGACTTTCAGCCTGGGTAATGTTCTTAGTATGTTCTTAAATTTTAGCTAATCTCAGCCTCAAAGCTCTTACAAAAAAGATTCTTAAAAAAAAGAATGTAGGACCAAAAATGTGTGATCAGGAGTGATGATTGAATTTCTTTTGAAAGTCACTTATCACTTGATTCCTCTTGAAATTATTTTCTCGCATCCGTCAAGTAGAATTAGCAGATGTCCGCCCAGACTTACAGTGGATGCAGTGGGCGCTGTAGAAAACAGCCCACAGAAACACCGTAGTAATCAGAAACTTCTTTCCTGGACCTTGCATTTCTCAGTGTCTGTCAGCGATCTGCAAAAAGTTAAGGTCGGATAAACGTTAATTAAATATCAATCAGTCGACCTTCGGCCTCACGACTTGATAACACTAGCTGGCACTTATCAATATAAATCTCATTTTTAAAATAAGAAAGTACTGTCGACAGGTACTATGAAAACAACTACATAACCAAATCTCTGGAGAAGACGGTGCGTAATTTTGCCAACAACGGCTTGTAAATTTGGGAGAGAGGGATATATATGTTGTGATACGTCTCAGTTAAAGGCTTAATTAATACGATCTTGGACTGGACAAAAAAATCGGCTATTTTTAATAGATTTCCAAATCGGAAAACATAAACCGTCTTTCAGTTCAGTTCGAAGTATTTTCAGTCGGTTAAACATTCCGAAGGGTCACCCAAGGGGCCCTTGGGTGACCTCCTTTTTCCGAGAGTGTAACTTTTTGGAAAAATTCAACGTTCTCTGATGCGGAACATCTTTTCAATGCAGTCATCGAAAACTAGCTTATTCACTATGTTTTCCTTTTGAAGCACCTGGAAAATTCAAAAGGTTGCTGTCCTATTTTTTGTTTATTTCAGAGGCAGTAACTAAAATCCCGAACGAAATCGGCTTTAAAACAAGTCTTCGTTCGAGATGAAAAGCAAAAACGTACTGCTCCAACTTCAACTGACACTCAACCGTCTGAACTGAATTAATCAGGCTTGGATATGTTGGAACGTCCTGTTTGTTTAATAAAAAGCGCCAAACTGATTGTATGCACATAAATTTCACCATTAGTTACATGCCACAAAGAACACAACAGTTGTCGTTCAGTCAAAGCACAAAACATTTCCCTTTTAACGGTACGAAAAATAATCGGACTTTGTCTGCTTTCGTGTACGATTTTGTTTTCAAGGAGAGTCATCTTTCATACAGCCGGGATGTGAAATAGGCATTAGCCTAGGACGGATTTCTTTTATAGTTTTTACCGAAGTGAGATACTCGGACGCCGGGCAACAGGTATTTCCTCTTTTTATGTGTTTATATACTGCACATATCACATAGTCTCATTGCCGTTTACAGTTCTTCTGTGACGTAAAACGTACTGCTCCAACTTCAACTGACACTCAACTGTCTGAACTGAACCAATCAGGCCTGGATATGTTGGAACGTCCTGTTTGTTTAATAAAAAGCGTCAAACTGATTGCATGCATATCAATTTCACTATTAGATACATGCCACTAAGTTTACATCAGCCGGAGTCAAATGAAGAGAGCTATATACCTTATTATAGGAAATTAACGCTTCATGGATTTAACGTTAATTTAAGTCGCGTTAATTTTTGTTAACGTTAATTTTCGCGTCATTAAATAAGTGAATTAATCAGAAAAACTAACGCAAAGAGATTTCGACGTTTCGATGACATCCTGTCATCATTATCAAGAAAATGAAGAAAATTTACATAAGTAAGTAGACAAAACTAAACTGAAAACAATAGTCTACTGTTCAAAGTGAATAACCCTTGTGAATCATCAAGTGACCTCACACAAAGAAAAACCAAAGTCAAGTGATGATTCACTAGCTTAGAACAGTAGACTATTGTTTTCAGTTAAGTTTTGTCTACTTTCTTATGTAAATTTTCTTCATTTTCTCGATAATGCTGACAGGATGTCATCGAAACGTCGAAATCTCTCTGCCGGTTAGTTTTTCTGATTAATTTAATAACAGAAGTCAATCTTATACGTATTAATTAAATGGCGCGTTAATTTCTGCGACCTTAATTTCCACAAATTTCGCCCCAAATTCTCGATACACTACAGAAACGAAAAAGCATTGTTTTAATCTGCTGGTATCGTGGACACTGCATATGAAGAACGCTCAAAGTGGCTAAATTTCTTCACTTAACTCCTTTATATTTAGGGACAATTCCACAAATATTGTTTGCATTTCGGATTTTTACGCTTAGTGTTAAAATAATTTTTTCCTTCTGTCTCAACAAATTCTTTTTCTTTGTATAAGTCGCGTTAATTTCCCTCATTTTGAAATTTTAGCACCTCTATTCTTTCAATTCGCGTTAAATTAAGTTGCGTTAATTTCAAATACCTTGATTAACACAAGCGTTGATTTCCTATAATGAGGTATATATTTTTACTCAAATAAACTACATTAATATGGCAGTGTAAGTGTAGTTTCTTCGAATAATACAGGCTGAAAGTTAAAAAACCAACTTTCACACTGTACGTAATGCTGTGACTTCCTGCTTACAATCTACAAAAAAAATAATTTCTATGTCGGCGTAGATATTTATGAATTACTATCATGTTCAGGAGTGTGAAATTCACCAGAAGAAGTTGGATTTTATTTTCAGTAGCAAGAATCACATTGTAACCTTCTTTGACAATAGAAACGACCATTTTAGCGACTTTTAGCTTGGTGCACTTCCTCTTCAGTAACAGATAAGTCCAATAAGTAGATTTAGAAAAAAATTTTGGGATTTTGCTTACCGTCCGCTTAATAAAATTGTCCGTGTAATACAGGTTTGACTGTATTTAATTGTTCCCTGTCGTTACTGGCAAAAAGCTATCCGTTTCAAAGTCTTTTAGAATTCATTGACTGCAACCAAACACGGGAAGTATTTTAAGAAAAAGACAAGGAAGAACCTACCTACAGGAACATTTTGCTGTCAAGTTGTCCAAACATGACAAGCAGATACGAAGACACCAAGACAAGGACTTCAAATAGGTCTTCACATAACACGGCAACCAACGCCAAACTATTGCGTGTGTTTTGTCGCAACTTTTTATATGCCGCAAATAAAATTCATTGCTCATTTACTGAAGTGAAAAATATTCATCTCAATCAGAGAACAGAGGTTAGCAAAAAGGAGCAGCTCTTTCAGTTAAAAGTCATCCAGTGGGTCTCGCGTGACTCGAGTGATTCAATTTGTGAAATATAGTGCAACGACAATAGATAGAAGGCCAGAAGTGCTATAGTCTGACCCCATAGCAAGCGAGCGTTCATTGTTTTACCATCTTAAAAAATGTTCACATCCACGAATAATTAAGTCACTTTTTTTGTCAGATTGTATTTTTGAACGTACTTTGATTTTGCCAAAGAACCAAATGTTATTTTATATACGAAGTGCTGCAATGTTGATAGGATATTTTTTCTTCGTTTTGTTTCCGCTATAAATCAGTTGCTTTGATGGCTTATTTCCTTCGGTTATGCGAGTAGCGGTACGCAGAGCTAGAGGAACTTGAGGCCGTCATTGCCACCCAAGAATTCCTTACTTTTTCAAGGCGGCGCAGACATACAGAGTACCGTTAGAGAATGAATTGGATGAAAGAGCACGATTCCAAAAGTGTTACGCCACAATGAACAAGAGTGAGCAAAGAGAAAAAGCAAGCAGTATGCCGGTAAGAAAGCCGTCCGCCGGAGTCCTTCAGCCAGAAAGAGGAGCGCCAGATAGTGAAATGAAAAAAACTAGATAAAAAAGACAAGGATAACACATCAACTGAATATCATCCCCCGTGACGTTACCTGTTAGTAAACACTAGTTTAAGACCGCTCTTTTGTTTACTTTTATCTAATATTGATACTGAGATTTCAAATATACGATAGAGTCTAACGATAATATAGACCGCGGGTATTCTGAAGCGTTAACTTCTCCTAGCGGAAAAATATTGCATTGTGTTATCTCTTGGCACATATTACTGGAATTCTAAACTATTCTTTCGATCAAACAAGTTGCCGTCTCAAGGATTCCGAATGACTCAATTTCATTTAGGTCTGTTCTTCATACAACATCGTTCACTTGCCTTCGAGTTATACCGGTGAACCTTAATATTGTCTTACCTTTTCAAGGATCAAGTTAATCACTCAGTTTTTCTTCTCCTTGCTGTAAACGTCTCTCGGAAGCTTTTGCCTGAAGCGTGTGGCACAATAATTTGGGTTGACGGTTGTATCAGCGAACTAACCGGAAATATGTAAGCCAAACTTGTCTTTTGAACTTGTTCAAGATTTGTTTATATTTGAAATATATGTTTCGCTTTCGCCGGAGAAAGGAGAAAGAAATTTAAGTGAAATATTGAGGTATTTATTTTGTTTTTTATTGTATTAAATATCGCAGTTGCAAAGGGCGCTATTACTTAGTAGGAAATCTTTCTATGTCTATTATTAACACAAACATTATGTTTATAATCAATTCGATCTTGTACAAACACTGATGACGGAAGTCACGCAATTAAGTCTGAATTCGAAATACATTGTAATCCCACTTTTGAAAACGACGAGAATCAGTTTTATAAATTATTTCAGCATTATAACGATAGGAAACAGCTAAATCGTAACTGGAGATATGGCATTTGCTAGTTCTGATAGCTTTTTCCATATCGCCCACCTTTTTCTCCAGTCCCGTCCCGCTCGTCCAATCGCGTCGATTGTCGGGATCCGCCATCCTCATCCATCCGAGGATTGTCATTTTATCTAGGACCCGCTGTACATTTCTCGAGGAAAAGCGATCCTGCTCGCTGGTTTAATAAACTTAGTTATTAAATCTGACTGCTTAATTTATTCTTCGGAAGTTTTCAGAGGCGAGCAGAATTGCCTCGCGCTTCTTCGTCGCTTTTTAGCGGAATTTCAGGCCGAAGTTCTTGGCGCGCACAAGCCTGTTTGAGAGGGTGGCTAAAGTACTTCTTATTTTTACTGTTCCCACTTATTTGAGGCAAGAAAAATTGAAAGCTCTCGGAAGATAGATACAGAACAAGGACCTTAAATGAGACATGAACTAGTCACGCCATAGCATACAGAACACAACAGTTGTCGCGGTTCAGTCAAAGCACAGAACATTTCCCTTTTAACGGCACGAAAAATAATCGAAGTTTGTCTGCTTTCGTGTACGTTTTTGTTTTCAAGGAGAGTCATCTTTCATACAGCCGGATGTGAAATAGGCATTAGCCTAAGACGGATTTCTTTTATAGTTTTTACCGAAATGAGATTTTCGGACGACGGGCAACAGGTATTTCGTCTTTTTATCTGTTTATATACTGCACATATCACATAGTCTCATTGCCGTTTACAGTTCTTCTGTGGGGTGACACGTACTGCTCCAACTTCAACTGACACTCAACTGTCTGAACTGAACCAATCAGGTTTGGATATGTTGAAACGTCCTGTTTGTTTTATAAAAAGCGACAACTGATTGTATGTGTTAGGTATAGGAACTATAAGTACGCGCCTCTCAAGGGACTGGACACGAGATGTGTCGTCAAGACGACAAGTGACGTAAGGAGAAGCCATGTGCGTGCTCGAGAAGCAAGAAAGACTCGGGTTGTGAAAATGAGTTGTGAAACCGTATTTTAATATCGTAAATACTCTTGGAAAACACCAAACAGTGTGGATTTTCTTGTGTAACATTCTGGGGGCCTGTCCGGGAGATTTTTCTCGAAGAAACTTGATGGAAATGTACCTGTTTTGACGATCGATTGCTCACTGTGTGCGAGGACTCGCGTTTGTCGCCGCCATTACGCATTCACTTTGGATTTCAATGGACAACGATTTATTAACAGGATTTAACTGGTTGTAGTTGAAGCGGACATTTGGTGTGGACAGTTTGGCAAAAGATAGTGGAGCCTGAATTTGAGGCCAGGGAAGGTAGGAACATTGTTTTATTGGACTTTGTGCATGTGGAAATCTGTTCGTGTTGTTTACAAGTAAAATCGAAATGGCGGAGGAACAACTGATTCTTCTGGATCGCAAAATTTTGTCGCTGGACCTGCGTGCGTTATGTGAATTTGCTCTTCATGCAAAAGTTGAAAAGTCGGCAGTAGAAGGCAAGGGGAAATTAAGTGTTATTTGGTCTATCAGACGAAATATTGAGGATTCATTCGAGAAGTTGTCTGGCGATGATCAAATTGAGTTAATTGCACAGTTGGGTCCACCGCCACTCGAGGGGATAGAAGATCAATACGGCCAAGAAGAATTGGAAGGCAAGGGCGACCTGAAGAAGCTCAAAAAAGAATTGGGTGATTTAGAGTCTAAGCAGCAATTAGTCGAGGAACAATTGGCCAAAATGCAGAAAGAAAAGTTTCCTGACTCAGTGAAAGACGAAGACACGATCAAGTTTCCTGCCAAGGGGGTTGAGCAAAGCATATTCCGCAGGGATTTCAAAATACAAGGAGTGGTGGGTGACCCTGGTCAGAAAGATAAACTGGGTTATCAAGCTCTAATATCCCAAATAGAATCAGGGCTTGCCAAGGGGTACTCAGACAAAGAAGTAGTTAGTGCCGTTGTTCGTGCTGTGCAGCCAGGCCTGCAACTAAGAAGCTACCTAGAGAACATGACTGACCTAACCCTACCCAGGCTGCGTAAAATTCTTCGCTTCCATTTTCATGAGAAAAATGCCACAGAACTTTACCAGCTTCTAACAAACATTGCCCAGCAACCCAATGAAGACCCTCAGTCATTTCTGATGAGAGCACTCACTATTAGGCAAAAGGTAATTAGTGCTTCAAAAGAGTCCGATAGTGGGGTTAAGTATGATGCCTCCTCGGTGCAAAGTTTGTTCCTGCATGCCTTGGAAACCGGTCTTGCTGACGAAACCATTCGTGCAAAGATAAGACCACTCACTCAGAACCCAAAAGTCGCAGATGAAGACCTCATTGGAGCAATGAGCCTAGCTATATCTGCAGAAGCCGAGCGAAGTAATAAGTTCAGTTTTACCAGCAAGGGAAAGTCTGCAAAGGTTCTCACCGTTGAAGGTGCAGTGGAAGCAAACACGAAGAAGGAGTCGCAGAAGGACTCACAGGTCCTAGCAACACTAAAAGCTGTACAAGCGGAGCTGGCCACAGTGAAATCAGAAGTTAAAACTCTTCGTGACGTAGCAAATAACCAGAAGGCAGACACCATGGCACCTAGTCCTACTGGGAGGGGAGCGAGGGCTGGAGCAAGACCACCTGGTTGCCAAGAGTGTAGAATGAATAGGGAAGGTGACCGATGTCCACATTGCTATCTCTGTGGAGGCTTGAACCATATTGCCCGCTACTGTCAAACCAGGCTCAGAAGCTATCCGGGAAACACATCCAGGCTACCCCCGCGGGACAGGAAGTAGCCTTGCCAGAGAAAGAGAAGTCCCACCAGTGTAGTGGTTGCCTGGAGTTTGATTGCCGTAAACAGTTGCTACAGTGTTCAGCCTGCCAGTCTGTTCGATATTGTTCTGAGCATTGTCAAAAGGTTCATTGGCCAAAACATAAAGTGTTATGCAAAGCAATCAAAGAGCTCTCTGAGAGAGAATCGTCTAAAGAAAAGGGGTTAGGAGATGCGCAAGATAGAGATGTGTACAGTAGTCATATCACTCCCAGGCAACAGGAGCGCATAGTTAGGCTAGTGGGAAGGAAGTGTCTAGTGGATTGTTACCTGGAGGATAAGCCTACAGAAGTTTTATGGGACACAGGAGCCCAAGTATCAATTGTTTCAGAAGATTTCCTGCAGAGCCAACTACCAACAGTTCAAACAAGGGATATTGAACAATTACTTGGGACAGATGGGTCCATAAGTTTGCAAGCAGCAAATGGAACAGTCATCCCTTGCTGTGGGTGGGTAGAGATTGGTGTGAGGTTGACAAATGGAAACGAGACAGAGATAAGGGTTCCATTTTTGGTAACAAAGGAGAACATTGAGCAGCCCATCATTGGTTTTAATGTTATAGAGTTGATGGTCAGAAACACTGAAGATAATGAAGATGATGTGTTGCTGGAACGGATGTTGAGAAGCTTCAAAGTGAGTAAAAGTGGTGACCTGCAAGCATTGATAAGCCTAATTCGTACTACTAACTCTGGTGAACTCTGTCTAGTTAAATCCACAAAGAAGCCACACACTGTCCCTGCAGGAGAGACTGTTCACTTACCTTGTCGTGCTAATACTGGACCAATCCACCGTAAGACTCCTGTCATTTTTGAGCCAGACGAGTTGGCTACCTGGCCTTCGGGATTGGCAGTACATGAATCCCTTACCACCGTAAAGGAGGGCGATGCAACCATCTTCTCAGTCCCAGTGACCAACAACACAAACCATGACATCACTTTACCTGGAAGAGTTGTCCTGGGACGCCTTCATCTTGTCCGGTCAGTGACTCCTGTCGAAGTCAGGTTTAAGGATCCTGAGACACCAACCCCATGTGCTGAATCGCCTTGTAAACAACATACACCTGCTGAGCAAATTGAGAGAAACTTGTCTTGGTTACCTGAAGTTGATTTGAGTGGATTATCAGCAGAACAAAAGGAGCAGGCGAAACAGTTGTTGGTCGAAGAAGCAGATGTATTTGCGACAAGTGATGATGACGTCGGCTGCATTTCCGAGTTAGAGATGTATATCAGGTTGACTAGTGACCAACCAGTACAGAAGAACTACATTTCCATACCCCGTCCACTCTATCCCGAAGTTAAAGGTTACATTGAGGACTTGCTTAACCGTGGTTTCATTCGGAAGTCCAGATCTCCATTCTCAAGTAGTGTTGTCTGTGTTCGTAAAAAAGATGGTGGGATGAGGTTGTGTATTGATTACAGAGAATTGAATAAGAAAACAGTGCCAGATCGGCATCCCATCCCTCGGATCCAGGAAGCCTTAGATAGTCTCGGGGGCAAATCATGGTTCAGTGTTTTGGATCAGGGAAAAGCGTACCATCAGGGATTCATTGGAGAGAAAAGTCAACCATTGACTGCGTTTGTTACGCCTTGGGGATTATACGAATGGGTGCGTATACCATTCGGACTCATGAATGCTCCAGCAAATTTTCAAAGATTTATGGAGAACTGCCTTGGGCAGCTGCGTGATGAGATATGCATCCCTTACTTGGACGATGCAATTGTATTCTCGGGAACATTTTCTGAACATATTGAGCATCTGCGTAAAGTTCTTCGTCGGTTGAAGAGTTATGGTGTGAAGCTTAAGCCCGGAAAGTGTAACTTGTTCAAGCGGGAAGTGTCCTTCCCTGGAAGAGTGATTTCTCAAGACGGGTATCGGATAGATCCGAAAGCTACAAATGCAGTGACTGCGATGAAGGATTTAAAGCCGCAAACAGTTGGAGAAGTTAGAAGAATTATGGGCCTACTTGGAGTTTACCGCCGTCACATCAAAAACTTTGCACAAACAGCAAAACCCATTTATGATCTCCTCAATCATGACCTACCAAAGAAAAAGAATACTAACCCAATCAGACAGAACCCAAGGCTGCGCAGTGGACAGTTACCATCTTCATCACCAGTAGAGTGGGGACCCAGTCAACAGTCAGCATTGGATGTCCTGATAGACAAAATAACTTCACCCCCTTTGCTGGCATATCCAGATTATGATGCACCTTTTATTGTACACACCGATGCGTCACAGGATGGCTTGGGGGCTGTCTTGTACCAAAAGCAGAATGGTACTACCCGAGTAATTGCATATGCATCCAGGACTCTGACCCCATGTGAACAAAATTACCACATGCATTCTGGCAAGCTGGAATTTTTAGCATTGAAATGGTCAGTGACAGAACAGTTCAGGGACTATCTCTACTACGCTCCTGAATTTGTAGTATACACGGACAACAACCGCTTAACTTATGTGTTAACATCTGCCAAGCTAAACGCCACAGGATTGAGATGGGTCGGAGAGCTTGCTGACTTTAACTTCGAAATACGGTACCGACCAGGCAAGTTGAATGTTGATGCAGATAGTCTTTCCCGATTACCCAGTGACTTCAAGACCTACATGGACAGTTGTACTGAAAAGGTAACCCCTGAAAGCTTGCACGCCTCAATATCCGCAGCCCAAGTGTTATCAAGTGGTGACAATGTCTGGATTGCAGCACTGACTGATAAAGAAGAGGAGCTCCATGTTGACGCCCTGTCCCAAGCATCTGGTAACCAAGTAAGAGTGGTGGATTTAGTGAAAGCACAGAATGAAGACCCTTACATTGGGCGTGTCCTTAAATTGATCAAAACAAAACACAAACCGACAGTTGCAGAGAAGCACTCAGAATCACCTTTGGTTCGTAAGTTACTGAATGAGTGGCATAAACTTCACGTGAACAGAAAGAGTGGAGTACTTTATCGTAACCAGCTGGTTGTTCTTCCACAGAAATTTCGTCGCACCGTTTATCGCGAACTCCATGAAGAGATGGGCCACCTTGGTGTTGAGAGGGTACTAGCTTTAGCCCGTGAGAGATTTTATTGGCCACACATGAGGAGAGACATTGAAAACTTTATCCATCACACGTGCCGCTGCCTGAAACAAAGACGCCCAAATCTACCAACGAGAGAACCATTACAACCAATTCTAACAACCGCTCCTCTTCAGATGGTTTCTATCGACTTTGTACATCTCGAGCGAAGCTCTGGGGGCCATGAATATATCCTAGTTGTTGTTGACCATTTCACCAAATATGCACAAGCGTACCCGACGAGAAATAAAACTGCTGTTACTGCTGCAGACAAGATCTTCAATGATTTCATCCCACGCTTTGGTTTCCCAGAGAAACTCCACCACGATATGGGGGGCGAATTTGAGAACCGGTTGTTCAAAAGGCTGGAGGAACTCTCTGGAGTAATGCATTCGAGAACGACTCCGTACCATCCACAGGGGAATGGTCTGATGGAAAGAATGAACCGTACACTTCTCAGCATGCTGCGTACCCTACCGGAAACCCACAAGTCTTGCTGGAAGGACCATATTAACAAACTCATTCGCGCATATAACTGCACTGTTCACGAGTCAACCGGTTATTCTCCATTTTTCCTGTTATTTGGTCGCAGCCCTCGTCTGCCAATCGATGTAATCTTTGACCTCGAGGTGGAGACAGGAGCCAAATCACATGCTGAGTATGTTACCAAATGGAAATCTGCCATGCAAGAAGCTTACTCACTCGCATCACAATCTGCCAGGAAGAATGCCATGAGGGGAAAAAAATTATGACAAACGAGTGCGATCATCAGCACTGCAAGTGGGAGACCGTGTCCTTGTACGCAACCTTACTCCTCGTGGTGGGCCTGGCAAGCTCCGCGCTTTCTGGGAAGACCAAATCCATATAGTTGTTGCAAGAAAAGGGGAGGGAAGCCCGGTGTACGACGTGAGACCAGAATCAAGCCAAGGACCCACCCGCACTCTACATCGAAACCTCTTACTCCCTTGTGACTATTTACCAGGCAAACCCTGGGAGGACCTCCCTCCTGTAAAGAAGACGAAAACAGCAGCACCCTATCATTGTGATGATGTCCAACCACTGGTACAAGAAGGGAACGAAAGTGACAGTGAAGATGAATTTCCAGACGTTTCATGCTTGAATCTTTCACCAGGACACGATGGAAATGACCGAACACAGATACAGCTAGAGTCTACAAGTAAAGACGAGCCAGAACCAGATTTCACGGATGTTCATTCTGGTGAGGTGACAAGTGAAATGGGGCCGGAAGCTAACATTGCTGGTACTCCTGGCGAAGCACAGCTAACACGAGACTCTCAAGCAGTCGATGGAGAGAGGGACGAGCGAGAGGATGTTAGCAAATCAGACCGACCTCAACGTCTTAGACAGGCACCTAAACGGTTTACTTATGACAGTCCTGGGGAACCAACTTATGTGCGACAGGTTAAGGTTGATCCATATGTAGGAATACAGTAGGGTGGGATACCAACACTGCCAACGCCCTACATACCTGAATTCCCAGTGAACCAGTACTGTACGTTGCCACCAGCCTGTAACTATATTTCTCCACCAGAACCGCCCATGTTTTGGAACATGAATATGATGATGCCTTGTATGCCCTATCCAATGGTACCACAGTTGCCACAATGGGGAGCACCTTATCAGTCATTTCAGTGCAGATGAGCAGATAAACAGTTTTTGTCTATCACATTGTTTAAAAAAAAATCGAGTTTTCTTAAGTGTATTCAATTCTGACATTCATTCTGTGAATGCTGTAGGAACTGTCTGAAGATGGTCATTGTGCTACAGAATCTTGAACACTAGTTTGGACAGATGAACTGAGAGATGTTACGTGGTCTGTAAGGAGCTGGGCCTGATCAACCCACTCCAGGATTTAAGAAGCAAGGAATCCTAAACAAAAAAGGCCACTTTCGTAAAGTTTTGTTCTGTATTGCATGCCAAATGTTGTCAAATGTCACGGATGACATTTCTTTTCAAGTTAGGGGAGAGTGTTAGGTATAGGAACTATAAGTACGCGCCTCTCAAGGGACTGGACACGAGATGTGTCGTCAAGACGACAAGTGACGTAAGGAGAAGCCACGTGCGTGCTCGAGAAGCAAAAAAGACTCGGGTTGTGAAAATAAGTTGTGAAACCGTATTTTAATATCGTAAATACTCTTGGAAAACACCATTTTACTGGAATTCTAAACTATTCTTTCGATCAAACAAGTTGCCGTCTCAAGGATTCCGAATGACTCAATTTCATTTAGGTCTGTTCTTCAAACAGCATCGTTCACTTGCCTTCGAGTTATACCGGTGAACCTTAATATTGTCTTACCTTTTCAAGGATCAAGTTGATCACTCAGTTTTTCTTCTCCTTGCTGTAAACGACTCTCGGAAGCTTTTGCCTGAAGCGTGTGGCACAATAATTTGGGTTGACGGTTGTATCAGCGAACTACCCGGAAATGTTAACGCCAAACTTGTCTTTTGAACTTGTTCAAGGTTTGTTTATATTTGAAATATATCTTTCGCTTTCGCCGGAGAAAGGAGAAAGAAAATTAAATGAAATATTGAGCTATTTATTTTGTTTTTTATTGTATCGCAGTTACGAAAGGCGCTATTACTTATTAGGAAATCTTGCTATGTCTATTATAAACACAAACATTATGTTTATAATCAATTCGAGAATTGTTAAAACAACCTTGTACAAACACTGATGACGGAAGTCACGCAATTAAGTCTGAATTCGAAATACATTGTAATCGCACTTTTAAAAGCGACGGCAAACAGTTTTTATAAATTATTTAACGATAGGAAACAGCTAAATCGTAACTAGAGATATGGCATTTGCTAGTTCTGATAGCTTTTCCCATATCGCCCGCCTTTTTCTCCAGTCCCGTCCCGCTCGTCCCCTCGCGTCGATTGTCCGGATCCGCCATCCTCATCCGTCCGAGGATTCTCATTTTATCTTGGACCCGCTGTACACTTCTTGAGGTTAAGAGATCCTGTTCGCTGGTTAAAAATTTAGTTATTAAATCTGACTTCTCACTGACTTATTCTTCCGAATTTTTTAGAGGCGAGCAGAATTGCCTCGCGCTTCTTCGTCGCTTCTTAGCGGAATTTCAGGCCGAAGTTCTTGGCACGTGCAAGCCTGTTTGAGAAGGTGGCTAAACTACTTGTTATTTTTTCCGTTCCCACGTATTTGAGGCAAGAAAAATTGAAAACTCTCGCAAGATAGGTACTGAACAAGGACCTTAAATGAGACATGAATTAGTCATGCCATAACATACAGAACACTCAACTGTCTGAACTGAACCAATCAGGCTTGGATATGTTGGAACGTCCTGTTGGTTTAATAAAAAGCGCCAAACTGATTGTATGCACATAAATTTCACTTTTAGATACATGCCACAAAGAAAACAACAGTTGTCGCGGTTCAGTCAAAGCACAGAACATTTCCCTTTTAAAGGTACGAAAAATGATGGAAGTTTATCTGCTTTCGTGTACGATTTTGTTTTCAAGGAGAGTCATCTTTCATACAGCCGGATGCGAAATAGGCATTAGCCTAAGGCGAATTTCTTGTATAGCTTTTTACCGAAATGAGATATTTGGACGCCGGGCAACAAACATTTCCTCTCGCTGTTCAGTTGTAATGGTAATGTATTTATATACTGTGAGGATATGACGTCATTTCCCGCCTTTTTCTCGGTTAGTATTCAAACACTCGTTGAAAAATGGCGTGCGATAAATTTGTCTATTAAATAAAAGAAAAGTACACGGTGGCTTGAAGATATGAATTTTAGTTTTCTCGTGTTAGAAACAATTTTTACCACTTGAAAATAAAATTCGTATCTTCGCGCAACCATGTAAAATCCTCTACTTATGTTTTTGATCCTGACATATGGAATAAACCTTTGAAAATTTGAAGGAGAGAGATACAGTCCTTTAGAAGTAAAAAGAGCGAGTGCGGAGTTTGCGAAAATTAATTTTGCAACAATCGCGCTTTCAAAACTCCCATTTATTTTACCTATTAGATTGGCCTATGGGCTGTAGTAGTAATAGGGGGTCAAAATTAAGCCCAGTTAGTGTATAGGTATAGGTATAGGTATAGGTATAGGTAAATCATTGATATCCATAAAGGTCGAGTCAATGACGTCATCTATTGTTATAACCTAGGGAAAAATGCCTTCCTCCATACTAATTAATTAAGTGATTAGGTAGTGCCTTCCTGCATACTGATTTTTTGACTTCCTCCATACTAATAAGTGCCAAGGTTTACCAATGAGCGTCACTCTTGCACAAAGGAAATAAACATGCCCAGACTTGATCGCTCTATATCCACCCTGATTGGATCTTAAGATTTGTATGGTCAGTTTGAATAAAAGCGCGCTTTCACTTGATAGCGTCACTCCTGGGAAAATTTATCTCCGAGATTTCAGGTTATTCGTGACGATTATCGATCACTACCGTTAAAAAAACAAAACACACACACACATATATACACAAAGTGGCGCTGAGAACTCTATACATTTCAAGTTTGCTTGACAATAACGAAACTGTTTTCTCCTATCTATCTCGAGGAAATGAAAAAACTATTAAAGTCTCAGCGTTTTCACGCACCGTTAGTCAGTTAATGGACTGACTGAAGGTGGTGGACGTTTCAGGGTTAATACTTTCTGTTACCTTACTGTCGTTGTCAGTGTCGTTGTCGCTCTCTTGGATGCCTTCAGCTTCAACGCCATTCTCAGAACCCGCTCCCTCCTCCTCCTCCTCCTCCTGATTTTCCATATCCGATGAACTCTCCTCGTTCTTACTCCCGTTATCGGACGTATTTTCTACATTGCGGTAGCCTTTTTCCTTTTCTATTAAATCACTTAACAATTTTTTGTTCTTGATTAAACCTTTATCGATTCCTAACTCTGCAAGTCCATCTAGAAACGTATTCAGCGTACGAGGTTTGGTAATCTCATTGTTATGAGGGAGTAACACATAATCAACTAGCTCAGCGATGTTTGTGACGGGAATGATACGTTTATTTCGAAGTGATTGTCCGCGGGGAGTCCAGAAAAGAATATCCTTAGACGCGGCCATTCTATGCAGCAAATCCAAAGCACACTTTACCAGCACTGCTCGGGAAAGATGACTCAAAATATCTTTTGTTCTTGGTTCTTCATCCTTGCTTTCATCATCAGAACTTTCGCTTTCTTCATGTTCACTCTCGTGTTCTTCTTCAACCAAATCTATCTTTCTCTTCATATTGATCAGCACTCGTTAAAGGCAAGTGTAAAATGAATATACCAGGCCTGTGTGGTTTCGTTTATAACATTAGCAATTCCAAGCTACTTATAACAGGGGTTAACAACTCTTGAATAAATCCACCACCCTCTTGTACAAGGACTCGCTTCTTCGTTTTGTAAGGGACTTTTGATCTGGCCAGGTTAAGTTAAGCACCCTTATATGGCAGCAATATCCGCTTATTTTCTTCGGAGATGGGAATATGTCCCTTGAGTATATTGTATAAGACTTGGACTAGTGCATGCAGTTGCTGTGGAATAGCTGTCTTTAAAATAAATTGGCGCTGATGATCAGGACAGTGAGCTAACAGCTGAAGAAAACCACGATTGTTGTTCACTACACGAGACATACCTGTAGACTGAGCTAAGGCGAATGAGTTGCTTACATTTATTGTGGGGAAACAATAGAAATGTGGTGGCGGTGGTGGAGGGAAAACAATAGAAATGTGGTGGTGGTGGTGGCGGCAGTGGTAGAGGGAAAACAATAAAAATGTGGTGGCGGTGGAGGGAAAACAATAGAAATGTGGTGGTGGTGGTGGTGGTGGAGATAAAACAATAAAAATGTGGTGGCGGTGGAGGGAAAATAATAGAAATGTGGTGGCGGTGGTGGTGGTGGAGGAGGAAAACAATAGAAATGTGGTGGCAGTGGTGGTGGGGGCGAAAACAATAGAGTTATATGGCCTGAAAACCTATATAAACGCGCAACATTCTTCCTCTTTCTCAGTCTACATTCTGCACCTGAGGAGTTGACATGAGATGGTTCTATTCCTTCTGCGAAAAAAACTTTCGTAGAAAGATAGTTTGCAAAGGCACGTGATGTCCAAACACCACAATGCTGGTTTTCACTTCATTCAGAGCTATGCCGTTTTCTCCTGAAAAATGTCAGCTGTTTCGCTTGGGTGTCAGTAAAACGCGGAGTCGGGGTCGGGGTCATTTTTTTTTCTTTTCTTTTTTTTTTTTTTTTCTCAACATCACAGGTCATTTGTGGGTCAAATAAGGATTAAAGCCAATATAAAAAAGTTAAGTCTCTAAGGCTTACTAGCTTAGGATAGGTCATCGGCTCGATGCAGTTCCGTATTCTGGCGGACATTAGTTCCGTGAATTGACTACCTTTTATTCTTCTAAGAAACGAAATGAGGCAAAAAATACAAGGTACGAGGCAATATATTTCCTTAAACTAACAAATTCTTGAACTAGAATGTGCATGATCTTACTATGAACACCCCCGCCGCCTCGTTTGTTACAGTCAATCCATGTCACGCGTGACTATTATTTCCGAGAATGAAATAAACATGCGTTTGAATTCCTTTGAAAAGCTCAGCATTTGAGTGGAATGCTTCACAGACAATTCACCCACCCTCGGAGAGGGTCGTTTGGTGTTATTCACAATGGCAGCCTGCGTACACAGAAATGCCAGTCGCCATGCCACACATTAAATTCGTCAAAGGAATTCCTACAGCTTTGGAGCAGGATTCCTATTTTGATGTGAACACACGGAATTTGATCGTGTTTGATGATCAGATGATTGACGCCAGTAAAGAAAAGCAAATTGTGAACCTCTTTACTCGCGGTTCTCATCATCGCAATTTCAGTGTGATTTATATCGTGCTAAATCTATTTTATAAGGGAAAAGGTAACCGCAGCATTAGCCCACACAGTCATTATTTGGTGTTTTTTAAGAATCCACGGGACAAATTGCAAATCTTGACTCTGGCGAAGCAAATGTATCCCGGCCAAACGGATTTCTTTTCAAATCAGTACGAAGAGGCTGTGAAAAAAACTTTTGGTTATCTGTTGATTGATCTGAACACCACTACCCAAGACAACTGTAGATTGCGAACAAACGTCCTCCCCAGCAAAAAAGGCTTTAACCAAGCAGGGTTTCAAGAAAATATTCCTCAAGAGCTTTTAAAATATCTCAAACAACAAAACCTAGCGACACCCCAGTACTTCCAGCTATGCGAAACGATCTCCGGGAAGATGAAAGAGCTAAACAATACTTTCAGTAGCAAAACAGATACGTGGCTTTTAAAGAACAATTAAATCTAAGAACACGACCGGAAGAAGTAATCATCGCTGTTGCGAACTCGAATAATTAACTGACTAAAGGTGCGTAAAAACGCTAAGACTTTAAAAGTTTCTTCATTTTCTCGAGATAAATAGGAGAAAACAGTTTCGTTATTGTCAAACAAACTTGAAATATAGAGTTCTCAGCGCCACTTTGTGTATATATGTGTGTGTATGTGAGTTTTGTTTTTTTAACGGTAGTGATCGATATTCGTCACGAATAACCTGAAATCTCAGAGATAAATTTTCCCAGGAGTGACGCTATCAAGAGAAAGCGCGCTTTTATTCAAATTGACCATACAAATCTTAAGGTCCAATCAGGGTGGGTATAGAGCGATCAAGTCTGGGCATATTTATTGTTTCCTTTGTACAAGAGTGACGCTCATTGGTAAACCTCGGCACTTATTAGTATGGCGGAAGTCAAAAAATTGGTATGCAGGAAGGTACTACCTAATCAATAAATTAGTATGGAGGAAGGCATTTTTCCCTAGGTTATGACAATAGATAACGTCAATGACTCGGCCTTTATGCATATCAATGATTTACTTATACCTATACGTATACCTATACCTATACCTATACCTATACCTATACACTAACGGCGCTTAATTTTGACCCCCTATTACTACTGGCCGTTAAAGGCGATTTTCAAAAAGCCAAATTCCCCATAGGGATCTAAATTCTTAGGAAAGTAAATTTTGTCATTTAAAAGTTTACAGCAAATAGCTAGAAGAGAACAATCGTATAGAAGTTCTTTTATGGACTATTTCTTTGTCCCTAGCCCCTTGGGAGACCTAAAACGTGTCTCAACAGACGTTTTCGGATCTACAGATTCAAATGGAAGCTTTTAAAAGAAAACTTTATTTTCATCCAAAAATCGACTTTTTGCCAAAGGGTAACCCACGATTTTGGATCAAAAATGAGCAAATTTTCAAGTCGGCATTTTTTATTCCTTTATGTCCCTAGGGACCTCGGCGTGTCGTACAACTCCCTTAAAAATCATTATCAAGTGCAAATAACGCCCTGGCAAAGAATTGAAAGAATTTTCGTTTTTACCCTTATCCTAACTCCATCTTTTCTGGGCTATTTCTTTGTCCCTGGTCCCTCAGGAGACCTAAAACCTGTATCAAAGGACGTTTTCGGATCTACATATTCGATTGGAAGCTTTTAAAAGAGTATTTGTTTTTCGTCCAAAAATTGACTTTTTGTCAAGGGGTAAGCCCGCGGTTTTAGGTCAAAAATGAACAGATTTTCAAGTCGGCTTTTTTTTTCACTCCTTTATGTTGCTAAGGATCTCGGCGTGTCATAAAACTCCCTTAGGAATCATTTTGAAGTGCAAATAACGCCCTGCTAAAGAATTGAAAGAATTTTCGTTTTTTCCCTTATCCTGCCTCCATCTTTTCTGGGCTATTTCTTTATCCCTGGTCCTTTGAGAGACAAAAAACGTGTCTCAGGGGACATTTTCGGATTTACTGATTCGATTGGAAGCTTTTAAAAGAATAGCTGTTTTTCGTCCAGAAATCGACTTTTTCCAGGAGCCCATTCCTGCTTTTTCCCAAGTGGTTAGTTCACGGTTTTGGTTCCAAAATGAGCAAATTTTCAAATCGGCATTTTTCACTCCTTTGTGTCCCTAGGGGTCCGGGCTTGTCGTAGAGCTTCCTTAGTAATCATTTTGAAGTGCAAATAACCTCCTTGCAAAGAATATCCCATCTTTTCTGGGATATTTCTTTCTTCTTGGTCCCTTGGGAGACCTAAAACGTGTCTCAGGGAACGTTTTCTGTTCTACTGATTCGATTGAAAGAATATTTGTTTTTCGTCCAAAAATCCACTTTTCGCCAAGGGGTAAGCCCACGGTTTTGGGTCAAAAATGAGCAAATTTTTCAAGTCGCCATTTTTTGCTCCTTAATGTCCCTAGGGATCTTGACGTGTCGTAAAACTCCTTTAGGAATCATTTTGAAATGTAAATAACACCCTGGGAAAGAATTGAAAGAATTTTCGTTTTCCCCTTATCCTGACTCCATCTTGTTGGGCTATTTCTTTGTCCCTAGTTCCTTGGGAGACCTAACAGGTGTCTCAGGAGACGTTTTCGGATCTACTGATTCGATTGGAAGCTTTTAAAAGAATATTCTTTTTTCGTCCAAAAATCGACTTTTTGCTAAGGGGTAAGCCCACGGTTTTTGGGTCAAAAATGAGCAAATTTTTGAAGTCGGGATTTTTTACTCCTTTATATTGCTAGGGATTTCGGCGTGTCTTAAAATTCCCTTAGTAATCATTTTGAAGTGCACATAACGCCCTGGCAAAGAATTGAAAGAATTTTCGTTTTTGCCCTTATCCTGACTCCATCAGTTTTCTGGGCTATTTCTATATCCCTGGTCCGTTGGGAAACCTAAAACGTATCTCAAAAGACGTTTTCGGTTGTACTTATTCGGTTGGAAGCTTTTAAAAGAATATTGGTTATCGTCCAAAAATTGACTTTTTGCCAAGGGGTAAGCCCACGGTTTTGGATCAAAAATGAGCAAATGTTTTAAATCGGCACTTTTAATTACTTTATGTCTTTAGGCATCTCGGTGTGTCATGAAACTCGCTTAGGAATTATTTTGAATATCAAATAATGCTCTGGCAAAGAGTTGAAGAATTTTCTCTTTTGCCTTTATGCTGACTCCATCTTTTCTGGTCTATTACTTTGTCCCTGGCTCCTTGGGAGACCTATAACGTGTCTCGGGTGACGTTTTCGGATCTACTGATTCGATTGGAAGCTTTTAAAGTGCTACTATGACCAAATTTTTACCTCTTGAATTTTAAGGTTTATCACATAGAATTCTAGGAAAGATTAAAAACGCCGTTTACCGTTTCTAAATATCTGCATTGGTTCCGGTGATATTCACATTTGAAAAAATGTGTAAAATATGTAAATGAGAGGACTGATGAAGTCATATTCTCAACTCAATATAACATCAAGTATATAAATAGAGCTATTTCAGTCAGTTTATAGCAGAGACCATTGAAACCTGGCAGGCTAATAGTTCTAAAGGCAATACACCTACGGCTATAAAAAATTCGGTTCCCATGGCAACTCACTCTTTTCCAGTCCCCTCCAACATAATTTCAATATTTGAGTGATTTTCAGCTTGAAAAACATTGAACAAGGCCACGAACTCGACCTAACATATTTATACGCTTGCTGGATCATGCAGATGAGGCACCATTGGCAAATATCAAAATAGAATGCCAAAGGTGGCCAGCAAAGCCCTAAGTATCAGGGAGGACTGGAACCCAGTATGTTGCCATGGTAACAAAACTGATAAGCTCATATTGTGGAGCGCACCTAGAATAATGTCACTGCAAAGAATCAAGCATTTCTGATACAGATTGGCTGAGATATCTTTTTTCGTAATATTTGACCAAAATTCGGTTGAGTTTATGACGTCATCACTTGGCTAATTTGCATATTTTAAAAACTTGAATATCTCTGAGACAAAAAGAGATATTTGAAAATAGTAAACAGCATTCTTCTTCACGTACAGACTACTTGTTTATGTTTTAAAATGTCTCAGATTAGAAAGATGCGAATTTCGTCATAGTAGCACTTTAAAAGAATATTTGTTTTTCGTCCAGAAATCAACTTTTTCCCAAGTGGTTAGTTTACGGTTTTGAGTCCAAAATGCGCAGATTTTCAAATCGGCATTTTTCACTCCTTTATGCCCCTAGGGGTCCGGGCTTGTCGTTAAACTCCCTTAGGAATCATTTTGAAGTGCAAATAACGCCCTTGCAAAGAATATAAAGGCTTTTCGTTTTTGCCCTTATCCTGACTCCATCTTTTCTGGGCTATTTCTTTGTTCCTGGTCCCTTGGGAGACCTAAAACGTGTCTCAAGGGACGTTTTCGGATCTACATATTTGATTGGAAGCTTTTAAAAGAATATTTGTTTTTCGTCCAAAAATCGACTTTTTGTCAAGGGGTAAGCCCGCGGTTTTAGGTCAAAAATGAACAGATTTTCAAGTCGGCTTTTTTTCACTCTTTTATGTCCCTAAGGATCTCAGCGTGCCATAAAACTCCCTTAGGAATCATTTTGAAGTGCAAATAACGCCCTGCTAAAGAATTGAAAGAATTGTCGTTTTTTCCCTTATCCTGACTCCATCTTTTCTGGGCTATTTCTTTATCTCTGGTCCTGTGAGAGACAAAAAACGTGTCTCAGGGGACATTTTCGGATCTACTGATTCCATTGGAAGCTTTTAAAAGAATATTTGT
>NW_028145604.1:1172500-1257500 GCF_977016875.1 Pavona decussata | reverse complement strand
ACAAAAAATAATTTGCCTGCGAGTACAAGCTCACAGAGAGACTATTTCGCTGATAAGCTCTTAAACAGCAAGTTTTTCAGATCGCTGGTTTTATTCCGAACGAGAAAGGTCTAGTGTTTTTTGGTTCGTTTCTTGTAGCACTCCCAAATGCAAAATAGACAATCACGGAACCAAATCGGTTAGAGTTTTTGTTTCCGAAGGATTCAACTTTCGAGCGCAGATGGATAGAGATACTACAGAAGTTTGTTTGGTATGTCTTTCGGAATCCGAAGGTAAGATAGGTCTTGAAGGAAACAAAATGAACATACAAGAGGATGCATTTCTAACGAGAGTTGCGTGATCAACTTCGTATCGGACGTTCCGAGCGCAAGAGAGACTACAACCATTTGTCTAAACCGCTATAATACCAAGAAAAAAAAGACGAAGACGACAACGAAAAGACGCGAAGGATGTGGAAAGAAACGGCTGGACGAATAATTTAAAAAGAAGGAACAGGTGGACCAAGACTTGTCTGTTTCGATTCATTTATATTGTAGCCGTACTGTAAACAACAAGCCGAGAATGCAGTCCCCTCAAAATTCATAAATTGTTAAATCAATCAAGTCATCAAAATCCAACTGTTTAATAATGGAACAAGCTCAGAAGGAACACTTCTTGCCTGAATGAGAAAATTGTATTCCGTGAAACAGGGGCTAGAGAACACAGCATTGTGGCTTTTTAACCGGCATTTCGGTTGAAATCATTAAAGATTTGCATACTTAATTAGGTAATTTGTCAGAATTAGATTATCGTATTTCGCTTTACACTGGGTTCCTAAACTTGCCATTCCTTGTAATGCAGTTACAATATAATGCATTAGAGAGTGACATTCCTGAATTTCCTTGCAGGATCGTTTTCTTAAAATTGATACCTTGCTTCCAGTAGTTCCTCTTGACTTTGGTAACTGCCACATTTTCAATGACTAAGACTTGCATGAATCTTGGCCAATCTTGCGATGCATGATATCTTTGTTATTTCGGGGAAAAAGCGCCTAAAATGTACCGAAATATTTAAGTTTTGGCTCACATATTGCTTCCTTAGTTAAACTTTTCTTTCAGTAGCTTCCCTCCACCTCCTTTTGTTATCGTTTTTTAGGCATTAGAGCTGTTCACAATAGTAGGAGTCGGTTTTTGTAGCTTTTGTGATCGGAACTTCCGAGTAGTAATCACCACGCAACCCTCTTTGGAACTGCGTCCGTTTGTAGATTCGTTTTCTTTCCTTAGAAACCTGTTTCAATTCCCTTTCCAAAAAATACATCGAATAAACCTTTGTGGCTCCTGCTAGAGTGAAGATCTTTCCAACAACTTTTCATATTTTCTGTAGACATTACACTCGAAGGTTTGAAACAAACAATCTAACTCAGTTTTTTTCCCGTGAGTGTCTAGTTTGCATTTGAGATTGCTACAAGAAGCCAACCAATAAATAATAAACACTAGAACTTGAATTCGTTCGGACTAAGTGATCAGAAAAACTCAATTTTTAGAAACTCAGCACTTACCGACCCTCTAGAAGCTTACATTCGCTGGAAATTTTTTTTGTTTATCCTAAAACGCCTCGCTTTGATGCGTAGTGCCAGTCTTTTCCGCGCTTGTCCGCCATTTGTGAATACGGTGTATAAGCCGCCCATGTTTCCTGGGTTTGTTTGTTTGTTTGTTTTTTTAATTCATTGCTTATTGGATGTTAAGGATGGCCTGCATGTAAGATACGTCGCTGATCTGGGGCATTAGCGTACACATTAGAAGTAACGAAGTTGGAATTTTTGACCCACCTCTCCTCCAGAAATAAATAAGTCTTCTCCAAGCCGATAAATTTTAACATTCAGTACCTAATACCTGCCCAAATTTTGGCATTCTTTCTGTTTGTTTATTTATTAATTTATTTATTTTTTGCTGTTGTTTTTTTCGGTGGGAGGAGGGGTGACCGGAAGTAAATTTGTGCCGTCGATCAAAAACACTGTAAGAGAAATTTGCATAACTTCGTGCGAAGGAAAATATCCTGGTCGGGACAATGGAAAGTTGTTCTCTTTCAAATCCCAAATGGGACGCTTGTGAGTGCAGTGGAAACAATATAAAACTCAGTGAATGTCAAAGGGATATTTCCAGGCACGTGCAAGCCTACAGACTTAGTATAAACCGCGATGAAATCAGCGACGAAATGGATCTTATTCTTTGCCATGCAGGTAAATAAATGTAACATTTCACGCGCGAATTTTTCATTCTCTTGTCACGAATAGTTTATATATCATAACTGAATTTGTAATTGCATTTTCACAGTCTAAAAAGCAATCTTTTTTGGGGGGGGGGGGGGGTGGGGGTGCAGCTATTATGATCATGCGTTCAATTTTCACCCAAGCTTCAGTTCAGCTTCATTTCCTTTGTTTTTGTTTTCATTCGGTTATTCTGTTTTCTTTTTTTTTTTTTGGCTTTCTTCATCATTGCCATTGTGAAACAACCCCATTACAAGAGGATATCATTACACTTACGTCCGGCGTTACATCCCATTACATTGTGTTACATCCGGTCAGCAGTCGTGCTTCCCGGACTTCCGGCCTATGCGTTCAGTTTATTCACCATTCTTGGCTTGTCGACTATCGCAATATCTGACTCGATTTTAGCCAAAGGCGTTACTTTGGATTGTTCAAAGGCTTGCATTTGCTTTGTACATTGATCTCGACACATTTAATTTACTTCCTGGTTGGATAATATTGATGAATTTAGGTGCTCGACGGCAGAAATCGCAAGTAAATCGCAAGTAAATCGTAAGTACGACCATGTTTTGGACCTTGTCAACTATTCTTTGTCAAGTGTATGCGGGCTACTTGTATCATCATCTCTGGTCTGAAACACGGCAAACTGGATACTCGGTGGGAGTAACTGTTAGTCTGCGCTAGAGTTGGTAAAAAAAACGGAACGTGCGAAGGAGAGACACTGGAGAGAACTACGCGACGAAAGAATCCTGGAGAAATTCCCAAGACCTTCAAGGTAGGTTTTGTATCAATTTATATTTCATCAAATTTGGTGGCGAAAACATTATTTACTAAATGTAGGTCGCAGACAAGATGATAAAAGATACTTTTGAAGCTGATTTTCTCTCTCTAAAGCCTGTTTGAGCCAAATACTAGAGCTCTTGCAATTTGTCCCAGGTGTCTTCAGCACCCATGGCCAGAATATAGTTTTCCCCAAATTGATTTTATGATATTAAGAAACGTCTATATCTGTGTAATCGCTGCTGCTAATTTGATTTATGTGGAAAGAGTACTTTCGGAGAAATTACGAATATGGCTGTGCTTGTTTTTCCTGCTTGTCTAAATGGCTGACAGGGAACATAGTAGGACGAGCATTTTCTTCTTGTTTATAAAACCCAAATTATTGTAACGGCAAATTTTATAAACTGAGAGAGTGGCTCTACCATCTGAATGAATTTCATTGGAATTGGTTCACATGCACTCGAGAACCAGACTCGTTTACTTTTACTTTTTGAGAATGGAACTTTTGCTCAAAACATGGTCCTAAGGCCTTCGTCATATAGTGCGGTTACCATGGCAACAATACATCTGCCGATCCAAATATGGTTGTTTTTGTTTATCCCCCAAGGTAACCTACCTCCACACAAAAAATGAAGGGGGGTTAAAAATTTTCATTTCCAACTTTGCTTCACTTTCCTGGAGAATTGCTCTTAAATGGTCTAGCCCCCTTATATCTATCAGAGCTAATTCAGAAGTATATTCCTCCACGTAATTTAAGATTTTTAAACAGTAATCGCCTTGCTAACGTGGAATATCAACCCTGTAGCTATGGTTTAAGGTCCTTTTTAGTGGCCTCACCGCAACTGTGGAATTTCCTGCCACTTGAAATATGATCTTGTGACGACTTGAATGTTTTTAAGAAAAAAGTTAATATTCATCTTTTTAGGAAAGTTTTTCTATAGAATTAAATACCACATGAAGACATTTTGTACATTAGAAATATTAGACCTAAAATATGTGAATGTAACTTTCTTTTTTTAATTCAGTATTGCATGGTGTAATGAAATAATTTGCTGTAACTGTAAAGCGCGATTTGACATCGCTGGAAATTTAATCGCGCTATATAAATTAAGTATCATTATTATTATTATTATTATTATTATTATTATTATTATTATTATTATTATTATTATTATTATTATTATTATTGTCTAAAAGATTTCCTTTTTGTCACACATTCCGGCTATTATACAAAGTACATCAAGTGCCGTTCAATCATAGACCAGAACCCAGGGTTTGATGTGGTCTATGAGGTCGAGGCTTCTACTAGCTTACGACGTCAGAGAGCAATACAGTTCAGCAGTAAGGGGTAAAATTTACAGAGAGAGCTAAATGCACAGAATATATTACGCTCCCTGCGATTCACGGGTAGACATACGTTTCATGTACTTATAAGTTGCCCGATACAGCGACACATGTAATTGGATATTTACCTTTGATGACATAAACCTGATTGGCCCATGGGCCACCTTCACCATCTGCTCTACAATCTCCAGATACTCCATACTTGTCATAGGTACTGGGTGCACCGGCACTTGAAGCACACCATCCACCATTCTGAACTGCAAACATGGTGAAGCCTCTATTCACTGCTGCCACGGCGCACTTTGCAATGGCGTCGTGTCGGGTCCAATACGCTCCATCTAAGACAGGATCTGAACCTTCTAAAGTTGCGATTGCTCGATTATTGGTGTCCTTATAGCAGCCAGCATTTTGAAACCCTAGATCAAGGAGATGAGAAACACCAACGTTTATTGCACGCCATGCATGGAGTATTAGTGCTTGTTTTTGTCGATGGCAAAACTAGACTGTAAGTAATCTCCCTTTTGCTCGAGAATCCGCGGGGAAGTAACTCAAGATATTCGATCGAGAGGCGAGTCGTGCTCGCTAACGGCAAAGCCGGGGTGAAACATCTATCCACCCTGGCAAAGCTGCCAAACATCGTGCTTGCACAGTTTTTTGCCTTCTTCCCAGCGAAGTGTGGAATAAAAGAGAAACTGCTCGCAGTGTAGGGTAAAACATGTCAAAAAGCATCAAGGGGTAGAACATTAACATGATCGTTACACAGGTTTGATTCAAAGATAGCTACCATCAATCCTGGTTATGCAGAAGGGAATCAACAGTCAATATTAGCAAATTTGATTGACATAGAGATATGATCTTGCCTGGCTAAACAGGTTGTTACATTTTTGGGTATTTAAAAAATGGCAAATTTCTTCCAGCAGGTTCTCATACCATCAGGTCGTTACACTCGGGTTTTTACTGTAGCGTGACAATCCGCCCTGTACGTGAAGTTTAAGCGTCTCATTCGGCCAAAAGTTACACCGTGCATAACGAGGTGAAATGTTCTTAAATTGTAGCTAATCTCAGCCTCAAAGCTTTAGAAAAAAGATTCTTAAAAGAAAGAGTGTGATGATTGAATTTCTTTTTGAAAGTCACTTATAACTTGATTCCTCTTGAAATTATTTTCTCGCATTCTTCAAGTAGAATTAGCAGATGTCCGCCCAGACTTACCGCAGTGGACGCTGTAGAAAACAGCCCACAAAAACACCGTAGTAATCAGAAACTTCTTTTCTGGACCTTGCATTTCTCAGTGTCTGTCAGCGATCTGCAAAAAGTTAAGGTCGGATAAACATTAATTAAATATCAATCAATCGACCTTCGGCCTCACGACTTGATAACACTTCCGGGCACTTATCAATACTGTCGACAGGGACCATGAAAACCACTGTATAACCAAATCTCTGGAGAAGACGGTGCGTAATTTTGCCAACAACGGCTCGTAAATTTGGGAGAGAGGGATATTAATGTTGTGTTGTCAGTTAAAGGCCCAAAACGATTTTTTAATAGATTTCCAAACGGGAAAACATAAACCGTCTTTCAGTTTGAAGTATTTTTCAGTCAGTTAAATATTCTCCTTGGGTGACTTCCTTTTTCCGAGAGTGTAACTTTTGAGAAAAAATTCAACATTCTCTGATGCGGAATGCAGTCATCGAAAACAAGCTCATTCACTAGGATTTTTATTTTGAGGCACCTGGAATATTTAAACAACAACTAACAACTAAAATTCCGAACAAAATCGACTTTAAAACAAGTATTCGTTCGAGATGGAAAGATAAACGTACTGCTCCAACTTCAACTGACACTCAACTGTCTGAACTGAACTAATCAGGCTTGGATATGTTGGAACGTCCTGTTTGTTTTATAAAGCACCAAACTGATTGTATGCACATAATTTTCGCTATTCTCAGAGTCATATGAAGAAAGCTATGTTTCTTATTCTAGGAAATTAACCCTACAGGAAATTAACACATTCGCGTTAATTTTCGCGTCATTTATTAAGTAGCGGGTTTTTTTTCTGTGACCTTAATTCCCACATTTTTCGCCGCAAATTCTCGATACCATACAGACACGAAAAAGCATTGTTTCATCAGGGTGGAATCTGCTAGTATCGTGGACACTGCATATGAAGAACACTCAAAGTGGCTAAATTTTTCGACTTAACCACTATATTTAGGGACAATTCCAATAACATTGTTTGCATTTCGGATTTTTACACTTAGTGTTAAAATAATTTTTTTTCCTTCTGTCTCAAAGAATTTTTTTTCTTTGTGTAAGTCGCGTTAATTTCCCTCAATTTGAAATTTTAGCACCTCTTTTCCTTCAATTCGTGACGCGTTAATTTCAAGTACCTTCGTTAACAAAAGCGTTAATTTCCTATAACAAGGTATATAGTTTCACTCAAATAAACTACATTAATATGGCATTGTAAGTGTAGTTTCCTCGCATAATTCAGGCTAAGTCTTAAAAACAAACTTTCACACTGTCGTAATTGCAGTTTTAGCTTGCATTTGTCGCTAGATCATGCATGCTGTGATTTTCGCTCTACGCCATAAATCACTTAAATTATACAAATCACACAGCGTGTTGATTTCTTGGACGAGAGCCGATTTTTTTTATACAGGTTTTCCGCTTCTGTTGTCCTTTGAGGTGAGCACGCAATTGAAGTCTACTCCAATTACAATTGTATCTTTCGCGAATTCTTCGAGTTGTTGGTTTAGTGTTTTGAAAAAAAAAACAACTTGTTGGGCGACATCGTTGGGTGCGTAAATTTTGACGAGAACAATAACTTTCTCTTCTAGTGACAACTTTAGAATAATGAACCTTCCTTGTTTGTCAGGAATGGCTTTTTCAACTTTGAAATTCACAGAGCAATTAATTAGTGTTATGACACCTTTACTGTGGAACATATTACTGGAATTTTAAACAATTCTTTCGATAAAACAACTTGCTGTCTCAAGGATTTCGAATGCCACAATTTCATTAAGGTCTGTTTGTGAAACAATTTCGTTCACTCGCCTTCAAGTTATACCGGTGAACCTTAATATTGTCTTACCTTTTTAAGAATCAAGTTAATCACTTTTTTCTTCTCCTTGCTGTAAACGTCTCCAAGTATTGGTTCGAGATGGAATGGAAAACGTACTGCTCCAACTTCAACTGACACTCACTGACGTGAGGACTTGAGATATAGCCGTACGGGAACTAAGCAACGTTGCTTCATTATCAAGTGAAGCAACATGCAAATTTTTAGGTTATTACCTAGCACGGCTATTGAAATTTGTTTTTAAAAAAATCACGAATGTCAACTTTGTCTCGAGATCAATATCAGCTGTCTATCAAACAGCTTCTGGATAAATAACCTTAAGTAAAAAATTGTCGAAACAGCTGCTTTTGCGAAAATACGTATGTTCAAATAGAGCGTTAATTAAAAAGATCGCTCTTTATGCGTCCTTCATAAAATTGATATCCAAACAGCAAAAATTTTGTTACGAAGCTGAGCATGATTAATATCGCATTTCCTTGCGTCATTTGCACTCCATTTTCAACGAATTTTGTCTATTAGGTTTATATTCCCTGCCATTAATACTGACAAATCGAAAAGGCTGATAAAAGAGTGAGTGGGCAATCCATCTTTTCTGGGCTATTTCTTTGTCCCTGGTCGCTTGGGAGACCTAAAACGTGTCTCATGGGACGTTTTCGATGGAAGTTTTTAAAAGAATATTTGTTCTTCGTCCAAAAATCGATTTTTTCCAAGGGGTAATCCCACGGTTTTGGGTCAAAAATGACCAAATCTTCTAAAAATCATTTTTCTGTCCTTTACGTCGCTGGGGATCTCGGCGTGTCGTGAAACTCCCTTAGGAATCATTTTGAAGTGCAATTTTCGCCCTGGCAAAGATTTGAATGGCAGGGAACGGGGAATGGAGGAATGGGGAATGGGGAACGGGGAACGGGGAACGGGGAATCTCTAAAATAGGGAATCTCTAAAAGGGGGAATCTCTTAAATAGGGAATCTCTAAAAGGGGGAATCTCTAAAATAGGGAATCTCTAAAAGGGGGAATCTCTAAAATAGGGAATCTCTAAAAGGGGGAATCTCTAAAATAGGGAATCTTTAAAGGGAGGAATCTCTAAAATAGGGAATCTCTAAAAGGGGGAATCTCTAAAATAGGGAATCTCTAAAAGGGAGAATCTCTAAAATAGGGAATCTCTAAAAGGGGGAATTTCAAAAAAGGGGAATCTCTAAACGGGAGAATCTATCAACAAACTGGATAAATCTATGAACGTTTTAGAAGTAGAGTTTTTCCTAAGAGACATTTACAGCATTTGCCAACAAGCAATAATATTATTGACAGTTGTTGTCATAATTACTAGATATATAAGATAAAAATAAATTGTTGTCGTCGATTGCCGCAATATCTTCGGTAGGGGTGGTCTAAAAAATTTATGCCAATCGATACCAAAGGGCCACATACAGCAAGAGAAATCGATTTTTCTACAGCATCTTACTGCAAAACGGTAAAGATGAAAGCGCAATTGAATCTCTGAATAAGCCCTAGACTCAAAATGACTGGAACTGGAACCGGGCCTGGCATCTGTAACACGGGTCGACCATCATTAACTGGACTAGACAGACGTCTTTACGCCTGCATAAAGCTTATCTGGTGATCAGTTCAAAATTCGCGGTGTTTGTGTTGCAATTGATACATTAGCCCTATTAAATGGCCTTACAACGATGTCTAATAAAAAAGCCGCCCCTTTCTTATGTCTAAAACTAATCAATTTCCTTTTATGCCTTTCGAAAGTTGCAACAAACGCCCTCAATGTTTTTCAAGAAAAAAAAAAAGGTTTCACTGGTCAAGGAAAAAATTCACCTTATCTATGATGTTATCACTCAGGTACCAGACATGCTTATCTCCCTGGGATAAAGACATGTCTAACGTAGGCCGGAAGCCACCCAAATTGCAAATGCTAAATATGTTTTCATTGTGTCTGGCTGGTTACGTTTCATGGCGTAATTAACACGACTAGTAATGAGAATATAAGGTTTAATAGCGTCTGCTTTTTTATACCAAAAAGACAATTCTAACGTGTTAAGATAAGACGTGTCATCCCGACCTTCGGTCGACCTTTTTTCAAGTCGGTGGCTTCAGGTCAACATGGATAACAATTTCAAGTTTCCATTGGCGTTTGCCAGCAAAAGAAAACAGCTTGAGGCGTTTGATGGGCTCCCAAAATTTAGCTGGGACGAGATTACGAGCCAGGAAGTAATTGGTCAAGGCTCATTTGGCGCGGTGTTTATTACCCAGTATCAGACAACGAAAAAGCCTGCCGAAACAGTGGTTGTAAAAAAGCTTTAGAGATTTAAGAGATTCTCCCTTTTTGAGATTCCCTATTTTAGAGATTCCCCCTTTTAGAGATTCCCTATTTTAGAGATTCCCCATTTTAGAGATTCCCCCTTTTAGAGATTCCCTATTTTAGAGATTCCCCCTTTTAGAGATTCCCTATTTTAGAGATTCCCCCTTTTAGAGATTCCCTATTTTAGAGATTCCCCCTTTTAGAGATTCCCTATTTTAGAGATTCCCTATTTTAGAGATTCCCCCTTTTAGAGATTCCCTATTTTAGAGATTCCGTATTTTAGAGATTCCCCCTTTTAGAGATTCCCTATTTTAGAGATTCCCCCTTTTAGAGATTCCCTATTTTAGAGATTCCCCCTTTTAGAGATTCCGCGTTCCCCGTTCCCCGTTCCCCATTCCCCATTTTTCCATTCCCCGTTCCCCATTCCCCATTTTTCCATTCCCCGTTCCCTGTTTTAGAGATAGCCGTGTTAAGATAAGACATGTCATCCCGACCTTCGGTCGACCTTTTTTCAAGTCGGTGGCTTCAGGTCAACATGGATAACAATTTCAAGTTTCCATTGGCGTTTGCCAGCAAAAGAAAAAAGCTTGAGGCGTTTGATGGGCTCCCAAAATTTAGCTGGGACGAGATTACGAGCCAGGAAGTAATTGGTCAAGGCTCATTTGGCGCAGTGTTTATTACCCAGTATCAAACAACAAAAATGCCTGCCGAAACAGTGGTTGTAAAAAAGCTTTAGAGATTTAAGAGATTCCCCCTTTTTGAGATTCCCTCTTTTAGAGATTCCCCCTTTTAGAGATTCCCTATTTTAGAGATTCCCTATTTTAGAGATTCCCCTTTTTTGAGATTCCCTATTTTAGAGATTCCCTATTTTAGAGATTCCCCCTTTTAGAGATTCCCTATTTTAGAGATTCCCCCTTTTAGAGATTCCCTATTTTAGAGATTCCCCCTTTAAGAGATTCCCTATTTTAGAGATTCCTCCTTTTAGAGATTCCCCCTTTTAGAGATTCCCTATTTTAGAGATTCCCTATTTTAGAGATTCCCCCTTTTAGAGATTCCCTATTTAAGAGATTCCCCCGTTTAGAGATTCCCTATTTTAGAGATTCCTCCTTTTAGAGATTCCCCCTTTTAGAGATTCCCTATTTTAGAGATTCCCTATTTTAGAGATTCCCCCTTTTAGAGATTCCCTATTTAAGAGATTCCCCCGTTTAGAGATTCCCCCTTTTAGAGATTCCCCATTCCTCCATTCCCCGTTCCCTGTTTTAGAGATAGCCCTTTTGTTTTTGCCCTTATCCCGACTCTATCTTTTCGGGGCTATTTCTTTGTCCCTGGTCCCTTGGGAGACCTAAAACGTGTCTCATGGGACGTTTTCGGATCTACTGATTCGATTGGAAGCCTTTAAAATAATATTTGTTTTTCGTTTAAAAATCGACATTTGGCCAAGGGGTAAGCACATGATTTTGGTTAAAAATGAGCACATTTTCAAGTCGACATTTTTCATTTCTTTATGTTCCTAGGGATCTCAGCGTGTCGTAAAACTCCCATAAGAATCATTTTGAAGTGGAAATAACGCCCTGGCAAAGAATTAAAACAAACTGCAAGGCTGATACTACGTGAAAGAGTTGACTTTGCGAGACAACAACCGGACAGAAACCGACAAAACAGGGCTGCAACCGTGGACAGCTGTTTCGTTCTTATTGGAACTCGTCAGCACGGTGTAGCAGTTGTATATGAAACCAGCGACAGAGCCAGCTCAAATAAAATGCAACAAAACCCATGTCCTATCAAGTCTCGTACTTTGAACCTGCCCGCCCCCCGAATCACGCGTTGCCACATCACGTGCCTCAGGGAGAAAGAAGACAAAGCATCGAATTCCTGTCTCGCAAAGTCATCTGAATGTAGATGGACAAAACCATCTTAACATTGAAACACATGGACAAAACCATGGTTAAAAGGCACAGCATATCGGATCTGTAAAGACCTACGGCCCCAAAAAGTAAAGTAGACGTGAAAACTGCAAAGGAATGCGAACGATAATGCTGTCAGTTGACGTAGGATCTACAAGAGACCTAATCAGCCAAAAATAAATTGTAACACAAACTGCAAGGCTGATACTACGTGAAAGAGTTGACTTGATAGGACATGGGTTTTGTTGCATTTTATTTGAGCTGGCTCTGTCGCTGGTTTCATATAGAACTGCTACACCGTGCTGACGAGTTCCAATAAGAACGAAACAGCTGTCCACGGTTGCAGCCCTGTTTTGTCGGTTTCTGTCGGGTTGTTGTCTCGCAAAGTCAACTCTTTCACGTAGTATCAGCCTTGCAGTCTGTGTTACAATTTATTTTTGGCTGATAAGGTCTCTTGTAGATCCTACGTCAACTGACAGCATTATCGTTGGCGGTCCTTTGCAGTTTTCACGTCCAAAGAATTAAAAGAATTTTCGTTTTTGACCTTATCCTTACTCCATCTTTTCTTGGCTATTTCTTTGTTCCTGCTCCCTTAGGAGACCTTAAACGTATCTCAGGGGACGTGTTTGGATCTACTGATTCGAATTAAAGCTTTTAAAAGAATATTTGTTTTTCGTCCTTAAGTGTACTTTTTGCCAAGGGGTAAGCCCACGATTTTGGGTCAAAAATTAACAAATTTTCGAGTCAGCATTTTCTACTCCTTTATTTCCCTAGGGATCTAGGCATGTCGTTAAACTCCCTTAGGAATCATTTTGAAGTTGACATAACGCCCTGGTAAAAAATTAAAGGAGTTTTCGTTTTTGCGCTTATCCTGACTCCATCTTTTCTGGGCTATTTCTTTGTCCCTGGTCCTTTGGGAGGTTCAAAACGTGTTGTCTCAGGGGACGTTTTCGGATCTACTGATTCGATTGGAAGCTTTTAAAAGAATGTTTGTTTTTCGTCCAAAAGTCGACTTTTTGCCAAGGGGTAAGCCCACGATTTAGGGTCAAAAATTAGCCAATTTTCAAGTCAGCATTTTCTACTGCTTTATTTACCTAGGGATCTAGGCATGTCGTAAAACTCCCTTAGGAATCATTTTGAAGTTCAAATAACGCCCTGGCCAGAAATTAAAGGAGTTTTCGTTTTTGCGCTTATCCTGACTCCATCTTTTCTGGGCTATTTCATTGTCCCTGGTCCCTTGAGAGGTTTAAAACGTGTCTCAGGGGACGTTTTCGGATCTACTGATTCGATTGGAAGCTTTTAAAATGATATTTGTTTTTCGTCCAAAAATCGACTGTTTTCCACGGGGTAAGCCCACGATTTTGGGTCAAATATGAGCAAATTTTCAAGTCGGCATTTTTCACTCCTTAATGTCCCTACGGATCTCGGCGTGTCGTAAAACTCTCTTGGGATTCATTTTGAAGTGCGAATAACGCCCTGGCAAAGAATTGAAAGAATTTTCGTTTTTACCCTTATCCTGACTCCATCTTTTAGCTTATAGAATTAAAACGGCTTGCCCGCTTCCGTTTGTGAGATAGAAAATTTTCAAGAACGCAAGTATAATGATAGAATTTCTCACAAACAGTATCGTAAAAGTATCTGGGAGCTTCCATAAATAAAAAAGTTTTGTGATCGCTCAGTTTTGGCTACCTCTAAGGTGTGGAGATCGCGTAAAAGAATGAAAGGGCTCATGGCACGTACATTTAAAACCTTTTTAAAAGAAGTTTTGAAACCTCATATTTCAATTCAAAAAGACAAGCGAAAAGCCAGAGTTTGCGTGGACTGGGCTCTAAATTCGTAGTTTTAACATGCCAATGTTGGAAATGTTAAGTATATAAATAAAAACGAACGTTTACTTTATCGTTAGAGTTGATAACTAAACGTAAATTGGCCACCGTTAAGAAATTCGAGAGCTGACACTTCGAACGTTAGTCCTTCGCCAGATTCGATCTGATGATGGGCTAACGCTCGAATCTCTTTACGTTGGCCAATTTACCTTTAGTTATCAACTCTAACGATAAAGCAAACCCCTGATTCGTTTGTACTCTTCACCGACGGTAGCACTGCAGTTTCTTTAGAAACTAGCCCCCTCATTTATTTACACATAAAAAAAGGATCTGTAATCCCGTACAAGTGGTTTATTAGACCAGTCAAAGCATAACATTACGACATACATTCTTTCCATTATCTAACGTGTCTAAAATCCCCTACTAAACCTAATCGAACAAGAAAGGCGCTTCGAGTCTCTTTTTTTAAGATGTCATGCATTACACCGTTATACTCTTCATAGCACATGCCAGCAACTACTTGCAGCTACTTGTCAAGACGTACACATGATTAGCCCACGGTCCGCCTTCACCATCACCTGCACAAGCTGTAGATTTTCCATACTTGTCATAAGTGTTGTGAGCAGTAGCACTTGACATACACAATCCACCATCCTGAACTGCAAACATTTTGTACCCCCTTCTCATTGCAGCCACAGCGCACTTTGCAATGGGGTCTTTTCGGGTCTGATACGCTCCATCCAAAATATAGTCTGTGCCTTCCAGGGTCCTGATTGCTCGGTTGCGGGTGTCCCGATAACATCCAACAGGTTTATAGCCTAAAAAATACCACACGCAGCTAGTCAACGCAATTAATATGATGTTCTCTGCAATGAGACATGGAGACTTGAAAGGTGATAACAAAATAGGCAAAAATGGCATCTCAGTAGATCTTACCAAAAATAGTAGGAGGTAAAAAGATATCCATTTTGTCACACATTGCGGCTAATATACAAGATACGTCAGGTGACGGGGAATCATAGGCCAGAAGCCGGGGTATGAAGTGGTCTTAAAGGTCGAGGCTTCTACTAGCTTACGACATCAGAGAGCAATACAGTTCAGTAGAAAGGGATAAAATTTACAGAAAGAGCTAAATACGAAATATATTACGCTCCCCGCGATTGATGGGTGACATACGTTTCATGTACTTATAAGTTGCCCGAAACAGCGATACATGTAATTGGACATTTACCTTTGATGACATAAACCTGATTAGCCCATGCGCCACCTTCACCATCTATTTTACAACTTCCAGATACTCCATACTTGTTATAGGTATTGGGTGCACCGGCACTTGAAAAACACGACCCACCATCCTGAACTGCAAACATGGTGAAGCCTCTTTTCACTGCAGCCACGGCGCACTTTGCAATGGCATAGTGTCGGGTCGTATACCCTCCATTTAAGACAGGATCTGAACCTTCTAAAGGTGTGATTGCTCGATTACTGGTGTCCTTATAGCAGCCAACAGTTTGAAACCCTAGGCCAAGGAGATGAATAACGCCATCGTTTATTGCACGCCATGCATGGAGTATTAGTGCTTGTTTTTTGTCAAGGGCAAAACTAGATCAGTCTCTCTTTTGCTCGAGAATCCACAGGGAAGAAAAACAAGATATTCGATCGAGGGGCGAGTAGCGCGCGCGAACGGCAAAGCCGCCAAAGTCGTGCTTGCTCGGTTTTTTGCCTTCTTCTCGGCGAATTCTCGAGCAAAAGAGAGTTTGCTCGCAGTCTAGGGTAAAACATATAAAAAAGCACCAAGGGGTAGGGCATTAAAATGGTCGTTCCACAGGTTTGATTCAAACTTTGAAGAAGAAGATGGAACGGTTCAAAAATAAATGAATTTTTCTATCGAGCACTCTGCGAGAAGCTCGCACAAAAAATAAGCACTCTTGAGTGGTTCGTAATTAAAACTCCATCTGCGACTTATCATAATTGCTGACATTACTGTCAAATGTGGTAGGGTTTTAATTTGAATGTGTTTGGAGGAAAGCTGGATAAAACACCTCTCTTGAACTGCACAGCGGGGTTAAGGGAAATAATTTTTCCCTAAGCAGCGGGGATGCCTGAACTTCGGTCGATCTAAGTTCGTCAGTCAACAGTCAATATTAGCAAATTTAACTAGCATAAAGAAATAACGTGACAATCCGTCCTGTACCTAGACTGCAAAACAGCCGTATTTTTGGCGTTTGGTCGAAATGCGAGGTCTCGTCATGCGAAAGGTCTGGAGCGAGGGTGGAAATGTAGAGTGAGACTGGGGAGAGACGCCTCACACTCCCCACGGGCGTGGTAGGCTTGGCTTCGCGCAGTCACAATAAAATAGTGGAAGACCAAAAATGTGTGATCAGGAGTGATGATTGAATTTCCTTTTGAAAGTCACTTATAATTTGATTCCTCTTGAAATTTTTTTCTCGCATGTGCTGAAGTAGAATGAGCAGATGTCCGCCCAGACTTACAGTGGTGGCAGTGGACTCTGTAGTAAACAGCCCACAAAAACACCGTAGTAATCAGAAACTTCTTTCCCGGACCTTGCATTTCTCAGTGTCCGTCAGCAATCTGCAAAAAGTTAAGGTCGGATAAACATTAATTAAATATCGATCAGTCGACCTTCGGCCTCACGACATCATAACACTTGCTGGCACTTATCCAGATTAACCTAATTTTTAAAATAATTAAAATAATAAAGTACTGTCGACAGGTACTGTGAAAACCACTACATAACTTAATCGCTGGAGAAGACTTGGTGCGTAATTTTGCCAACAAGGGCTCGTAAATTTGGGAGAGAGGGATATATATGTTGTGATACGTCTCAGTTAAAGGCCCAAAACGATCTTGGACTGGACAAAAAACCGGCTTTTTTTAATAGATTTCCAAATGGGAAAACATAAACCGTCTTTCAGTTTGAGGTATTTTTCAGTCGGTTAAATACTCTCCTTTTTCCGAGAGTGTAACTTTCGAGAAAAAATTCAACATTCCCTGATGCGGAATGCAGTCATCGAAAACAAGCTCATTCACTATGATTTCTTTTTTAGGGCACCTGGAATATTTAAAAGGTTGCTGTCCTGTGTTTTTTGTTTATTTCAGAGGAAACAACTAAAACTCCGAACAAAATCGGCTTTAAAACAAGTATTGGTTCCAGGTGGAAAGGAAAACGTACTGCTTCAACTTCAACTGGCACTCAACTGTCTGAACTGAACCGGCAATCAGGCTTGGATATGTTGGAACGTCCTGTTTGTTTTACAAAAAGCGCCAAACTGATTGCATGCATATAAATTTCATTATTACATGCATGCCACTAAGTTCACATCATAGTCAGATAAAGAAAGCTATGTATGTATATAGTTTCACTCAAATAATATGGCAGTGTAAGTGTAGTTTCTACGCATAATTTTGGCTGAGTCTTAAAAACAAACTTCCGCACTGTAGTAATTGCAGTTTTAGCTTCCTTTTGTCGCTAGATCGTGCATACTGTGACTTCCTGCTTACAATCTACAAAAATTGAATTTCTATGTCGGCGTAGATAGTTATGAATTACTGTCAGGTTCAGGGGTGTGAAATTCACCAGAAGAAGTTGGATTTTATTTCAAGTGGCGAGAATCACATTGTAACCTTCTTTGACAATACAGACGACCATTTTAGCCACTTTTAGCTTGGTGCGCTCCCACAGATAAGTCCAATAAGTAGAATTAGAAAAAAAATTGGGATTTCGCTAACCGTCCGCTTATTAAAATTGTCCGCTTAATACAGGTTTGACTGTATTTAATTGTTCCTTGTCGTAACTGGCAAAAAGCTATCCGTTTCAAAGTCTTTTAGACTTAATTGACTGCAACCAAACACGGGAAGTAAAACAAGACAAGGAATAACCTACCTACAGGAACACGTTGCTGTCAAATTGTCCAAATATGACAAACAAATACGACGACACCAAGACAAGGACTTCAAATAGGTCTTCAGAACACATGGCAACCAACGCCTAACTATTGTGTGTGCTTTGTCACAACTTTTATGACTTTCATGCCGCAAATAAAATTAATTGTTCATTTAATGAAGTGAAAAATATTCATCTCAATCAGAGAACGGAGGTTGGCAAAAAGGAACAGCGCTTTCAGTTTAAAGTGATCCAGTGCGTTACACAATGAACTCGAGTGATTCAATTTGTGGAATATAGTGCAACGACAATAGATAGAAGGCCAGAAGTGCTATAGTCTGACCCCATAGCAAGCGAATGTTCATTGTTTTACCATCTTAAAAAATGTTTACATCCACGAATAATTAAGTCACTTTTTTTGTCAGATTGTATTTTTGAACGTACTTTGATTTTGCCAAAGAACCAAATGTTATTTTACTTACGAAGTGCTGCAATGTTGGTAGGATATTTTTTCTTCGTTTTGTTTGCGCTATAAATCAGTTGCTTCGATGGCTTATTTGCTTCGGTTATGCGAGTGGCGGTACGCAGAGCTAGAGGAACTTGAGGCCGTCATTGCCACCCAAGAATTCCTTACTTTTTCAAGGCGGCGCAGAAATACAGAGTACCGTTGGGGAATGAATTGGATGAAAGAGCACGATTCCAAAAGTGTTACGCCACAATGAACAAGAGTGAGCAAAGAGAAATAGCAGGCAGTATGCCGGTAAGAAAGCTGTCCGAGAGTCCTTCAGCCAGAAAGAGGAGCGCCAGATAGTGAAATGAAAAAAACTAGATAAAAAAGACAAGGATAAAACATTAACTGAATATCATCCCCAGTCACGTTACTTGTTAGTAAACACAAGTAAGACCAGTCTTTTGTTTACTTTTACCTAATTGATACTGAAATTTAACGATAGAGTCTAACGATATTATAGACCACGGGTATTCTGAAGCGTTTCCTCCTCTTAGCGGAAAAATATTGCATTGTGTTATCTCTTTGCACATATTACTGGAATTCTAAACTATTCTTCCGATAAAACAAGTTGCTGTCTCAAGGATTCCGAAGGACACAATTTCATTTAGGTCCGTTCCGTCAAACAACGTCGTTCACTCGCCTTCAAGTTATACCGGTGAACCTCAATATTGTCTTACCTTTTCAAGGATCAACTTAATCACTCTGTTTTTCTTCTCTCGGAAGCTTTTGCCTGAAGCGTGTGGCACAATAATTTGGGTTGACGGTTGTATCAGCGAACTAACCGGAAATATTTAAGCCAAACTTGTCTTTTAAACTTGTTCAAGGTTTGTTCATATTTAAAATATATGTTTCGCTTTCGCCGGAGAAAGGAGATAGAAAATTAAGTGAACTATTGAGGTATTTATTTTGTTTTTTATTGTATTAAATATCGCAGTTGCGAAAGGCGCTATTACTTAGTAGGAAATTTTTCTGTCTATTATAAACACAAACATTATGTTTATAATCAATTCGAGAATTGTTAAAACAACCTTGTACAAACACTGATGACGGAAGTCACGCAATTAAGTCTGAACTCGAAATACATTATAATCGCACTTTCGAAAGCGACGGGAATCAGTTTTTTATAAATTATTTCCAGCATGATAACGATAGGAAACAGCTAAATCGTAACTGGAGATATGGCATTTGCTAGTTATGTTAGCTTTTCCCATATCGCCCGCCTCGTTCTCCGGTCCCGTCCCGCTCGTCCAATCGCGTCGATTGTCCGGATCCTCTATCCTCATCCGTCCGAGGATTCTCATTTTATCTTGGAACCGCTGTGCACTTCTCGAGGTAAAGAGATGCTGCTCGCTGGTTAAAAAACTTAGTTATTAAATCTGACTTCTCACTGACCTATTCGTAGAATTGCCTCGCGCTTGTTCGTCGCTTCTTAGCGGAATTTCAGGCCGAAGTTCTTGGCACGCGCAAGGCTGTTTGAGAAGGTGGCTAAAGTACTTGTTATTATTTCCGTTCCCACGTATTTGAGGCAAGAAAAATTGAAAGCTCTCGGGAGATAGATACTGAACAAGGACCTTAAATGAGACATGAATTAGTCACGCCATAACATACAGAACACTCAACTGTCTGAACTGAACCAATCAGGCTTGGATATGTTGGAACGTCCTGTTTGTTTAATAAAAAGCGCCAAACTGATTGTATGCACATAAATTTCACTTTTAGATACATGCCACTAAGAACAAAACAGTTGTCGAGGTTCAGTCAAAGCACAAAACATTTCCCTTTTAACGGTACGAAAAATAATTGAAGTTTGTCTGCTTTCGTGTACGCTTTTCCTTTCAAGGAGATTCATCTTTTATACAGCCGGATGTGAAATAGGCATTAGCCTAGGACGGATTTCTTGTATAGCGTTTTACCGAAATAAGATATTCGGATACCGGGCAAAAAACATTTCCTCTTGCTGTTCAGTTGTAATGGTAATGTATTTATATACTGTGAGGATATAACGTCATTTCCCGCCTTTATCTCGGTTAGTATGCAAACACTCGGTGAAAAATGGCAAGCGATAGATTTGTCTATATAATAAAAGAAAAGTACACGGTGGCTTCAAGATATGAATTTTATTTTCTCGTGTTATAAACAAATTTTTACCACTTGAAAATAAAATTCGTATCTTCGCGCAACCATGTAATATCCTCTACTTACGTTTTTGATTCTGACGCATGGAATAAACCTTTGGAAATTTGAAGGATAGAGTTACAGTCCTTCAGGAGTAAAAAGAGCGAGTGCGGAGTTTGCGAAAATTAATTTCGCGACAATCGCGCTTTCAAAACTCCCATTTATTTTACCCATTAGATTGGCCCATGGGCTGTAGTAGTAATAGGGGGTCAAAATTAAGCCCAGTTAGTGTATAGGTATAGGTATAGGTATAGGTATAGATAAATCGTTGATATGCATAAGGGTCGAGTCAATGACGTCATCTATTGTTACAAACTAGGGAAAAATGCCTTCCTCCATACTAATTAATTAAGTGATTAGGTAGTGCCTTCCTGCATGCTAATTTTTTGACTTCCTCCATACTAATAAGTGCCGAGGTTTACTAATGAGCGTCACTCTTGCACAAAGGAAACAATGAACATGCCCAGACTTGATCGCTCTATATCCACCCTGATTGGATCTTAAGATTTGTATGGTCAGTTTGAATAAAAGCTCGCTTTCTCTTGATAACGTCACTCCTGGGAAAATGTATCTCCGAGATTTCAGGTTATTCGTGACGATTATCGATCAATACCGTTACAAAAACAAAACACACATATATACACAAAGTGGCGCTGGGAACTCTATATTTCAAGTTTGTTTGACAATAACGAAAGTGTTTTCTCCTATCTATATCGAGCAAATGAAAAAACTATTAAAGTCGCACCGTTAGTCAGTTAATTATGCGAGTTCGCAAGCCTGAAGTTGCATACAAATTAGTTCAGTTCTGCTGAAAAAACCCTAAGGGAGTATCTTGACGAATTAGTATATAAAAAAAATTTATATAACTTAACAAAAATCAATTGAAACACGCGACTTATAATTGCTAGCAGTAGAACCAGACAAGAGATACCGTTTTAAAAACTTTATTAAAAACCAAAAAAAGAGAAAAAAGAGTCAAATACACAGCGATTTCAAGCGGATGGAAATTACTTAATATTCATCTCCGTTCTCCTCTTTAGAAGGGGAGTAGAAATCGGCTTCCAACGTCTTCACGTTTTTGTGTGTAACTGCTCCACAATCGTGACACCGAAGAAAGCCCTCTTTCATGTAATTTCTCCCCTCGGGAATCTGGTGATCGCATATACGACAAATCTTGTAGTAATCGTGCCAAAAGCATTTAGGACATTTTATGATCAAGGTACAGTACACATTAGAATTCTCGCAATGTTCACAGGGACTTTTGGACTGACTGAAGGTGGTGGACGTTTCAGGGTTATTGCTTTCTGTTACCTTACTGTCGTTGTCAGTGTCGTTGTCGCTCCCTTTGATGCCTTCAGCTTCCACGCCATTCTCAGAACCCACTTCCTCCTCCTCCTCCTCCTCCTCCTCCTCCTCCTCCTCCTGATTTTCCATGTCCGTTGAACTCTCCTCGTTCTTACTCCCGTTATCGGAAGTATTTTTTACATTGCGGTAGCCTTTTTCCTTTTCTATTAAATCACTTAACAACTTTTTGTTCTTGATTAAACCTTTATCGATTCCTAACTCTGCAAGTCCATCTAGAAACGTATTCAGCGTACGAGGTTTGGTAATCTCATTGTTATGAGGGCGTAACACATACTCAACTAGCTCGGCGATGTTTGTGACGGGAAAGATACGTTTATTTCGAAGTAATTGTCCGCGGGGAGTCCAGAAAAGAATATCTTTAGACGCGGCCATTCTATGCAGCAAATCCGAAGCACGCTTTACCGGCACTGCTCGGGAAAGATGACTCAAAACATCTTTTATTCTTGGTTCTTCACCCTTGCTTTCATCATCAGAACTTTTGCTTTCTTCATGTTCACTCTCGTGTTCTTCTTCAATCAAATCTATCTTTCTCTTGATATTGATCAGCACTCGTTAAAGGCAAGTGTAAAATGAATGTACCAGGCCTGTGTGGTTTCGTTTATAACATTAGCAATCCCAAGCTACTTATAACAGGGGTTAACAACTCTTGAATAAATCCACCACCCTCTTGTGCAAGGAATCGCTTCTTTGTTTTGTAAGGGACTTTTGATCTGGCCAGGTTAAGTTAAGCACCCTTATATGGCAGCAATATCCGCTTATTTTCTTTAGAGATGGGAATGTGTCCCTTGAGTATATTGTATAAGACTTGGACTAGTGCATGCAGTTGCTGTGGAATAGCTGTCTTTAAAATAAATTGGCGCTGATGATCAGAACAGTGAGCTAATAGCTGAAGAAAACCACGATTGTTGTTCACTACACGAGACATACCTGTAGAGTGAGCTAAGGCGAATGAGTTGCTTACATTTATTGTGGGGAAACAATAGAAATGTGGTGGCGGTGGTGGAGGTAAAACAATAGAAATGTGGTGGTGGTGGTAGTGGCGGTGGTAGAGGGAAAACAATAAAAATGTGGTGGTAGTGGTGGCGGTGGTAGAGGGAAAACAATAAAAATGTGGTGGTAGTGGTGGTGGTGGTAGAGGGAAAATAATAAAAATGTGGTGGTAGTGGTGGTGGTAGTGGTAGAGGGAAAAGAATAAAAATGTGGCGGTAGTGGTGGTGGTGGTAGAGGGAAAACAATAAAAATGTGGTGGTAGTGGTGGTGGTGGTAGAGGAAAAACAATAAAAATGTGGGGGTGGTGGTGGTGGTTGTAGAGGGAAAACAATAAAAATGTGGTGGTAGTGGTGGTGGTTGTAGAGGGAAAACAATAAAAATGTGGTGGTAGTGGTGGTGGTGGTAGAGGGAAAACAATTACAATAACACGGTGGTGGTGGTGGTAGAGGGAAAACAATAAAAATGTGGTGGTGGTAGTGGTGGTGGTGGTAGAGGGAAAATAATAAAAATGTGGTGGTAGTGGTGGTGGTAGTGGTAGAGGGAAAAGAATAAAAATGTGGCGGTAGTGGTGGTGGTGGTAGAGGGAAAACAATTACAATAACACGGTGGTGGTGGTGGTAGAGGGAAAACAATAAAAATGTGGTGGTGGTGGTGGTGGTGGTGGTGGTGGTAGAGGGAAAACAATAAAAATGTGGTGGTAGTGGTGGTGGTGGTAGAGGCGGTGGTAGAGGGAAAACAATAAAAATGTGGTGGTAGTGGTGGCGGTGGTAGAGGGAAAACAATAAAAATGTGGTGGTAGTGGTGGTGGTGGTAGAGGGAAAAGAATAAAAATGTGGCGGTAGTGGTGGTGGTGGTAGAGGGAAAACAATAAAAATGTGGTGGTAGTGGTGGTGGTGGTAGAGGGAAAACAATAAAAATGTGGTGGTAGTGGTGGCGGTGGTAGAGGGAAAACAATAAAAATGTGGTGGTAGTGGTGGTGGTGGTAGAGGGAAAACAATAAAAATGTGGTGGCGGTGGAGGGAAAATAATAGAAATGTGGTGGCGGTGGAGGGAAAATAACATTAGCAATCCCAAGCTACTTATAACAGGGGTTAACAACTCTTGAATAAATCCACCACCCTCTTGTGCAAGGAATCGCTTCTTTGTTTTGTAAGGGACTTTTGATCTGGCCAGGTTAAGTTAAGCACCCTTATATGGCAGCAATATCCGCTTATTTTCTTTAGAGATGGGAATGTGTCCCTTGAGTATATTGTATAAGACTTGGACTAGTGCATGCAGTTGCTGTGGAATAGCTGTCTTTAAAATAAATTGGCGCTGATGATCAGAACAGTGAGCTAATAGCTGAAGAAAACCACGATTGTTGTTCACTACACGAGACATACCTGTAGAGTGAGCTAAGGCGAATGAGTTGCTTACATTTATTGTGGGGAAACAATAGAAATGTGGTGGCGGTGGTGGAGGTAAAACAATAGAAATGTGGTGGTGGTGGTGGTGGCGGTGGTAGAGGGAAAACAATAAAAATGTGGTGGTAGTGGTGGCGGTGGTAGAGGGAAAACAATAAAAATGTGGTGGTAGCGGTGGTGGTGGTAGAGGGAAAAGAATAAAAATGTGGCGGTAATGGTGGTAGTGGTAGAGGGAAAAGAATAAAAATGTGGTGGTAGTGGTGGCGGTGGTAGAGGGAAAACAATAAAAATGTGGTGGTGGTGGTGGTGGTGGTGGTGGTAGAGGGAAAACAATAAAAATGTGGTGGTGGTGGTGGTGGTAGAGGGAAAACAATAAAAATGTGGTGGTGGTGGTGGTTGTAGAGGGAAAACAATAAAAATGTGGTGGTGGTGGTGGTGGTGGTGGTTGTGGTAGAGGGAAAACAATAAAAATGTGGTGGTAGTGGTGGTGGTGGTAGAGGCGGTGGTAGAAGGAAAACAATAAAAATGTGGTGGTAGTGGTGGCGGTGGTAGAGGGAAAACAATAAAAATGTGGTGGTAGTGGTGGTGGTGGTAGAGGGAAAAGAATAAAAATGTGGCGGTAGTGGTGGTGGTGGTAGAGGGAAAACAATAAAAATGTGGTGGTAGTGGTGGCGGTGGTAGAGGGAAAACAATAAAAATGTGGTGGTAGTGGTCGTGGTGGTAGAGGGAAAACAATAAAAATGTGGTGGCGGTGGAGGGAAAATAATAGAAATGTGGTGGCGGTGGAGGGAAAATAATAGAAATGTGGTGGCGGTGGTGGTGGTGGTGGAGGAGGAAAACAATAGAAATGTGGTGGCGGTGGTGGTGGGGTATGGCAAGCCGAATGTAGCAAAATTTAATGTTGTCATTTTTATTTAATTTAATCCCTATATTCATTTAATTTTTTTTATCTCGGTTTAATTTAATACATGAATCTTTTTAATACTTTCGTGTGTGTATTCAGTTTAAACCAAAAATAAATTCATTTTATTTAATCTTTAATTATTTATCCATCCGGCGTTTTTCATTTAATCCTGGAGGGAGGCCTGGGTCGAGCTTTAGGGTCTGCGAAAGCCTGGGGAAAGCACGAGGTTTAGAGAGTCGCCATTTTAAGACTTAAAACAAAATGGATGGCCATGGGAGAATAATCGAAGCTGCTGCGCTGTTACGTAAGGCATCTGAAATGCTGTTAGAGGGTGAGGGAACTTCTAGTTCAGCTTCAACTGCATCGACGTTGTCAGCAGCGGCGATACATTCTAGGCCGACCATTCCGATTCGCCAAGTAGGCAACGGGGCTTGTGCGGAAACCTTGTCACGCGCGAGGGCAATGATGGAAAGCAGTAGAAATGGTGGGGTTTTTAGAAGACTAAACCAGAGCGAAAGATTGAGAGCATCGTCGGGGACAAACTTTCCTAGAGGAAAGAAAGGAAAGAAAGCTGAACAGGTGAAAGAAAAACCTTTTGAATTTGCCTTGTTGAATTGTACTAGAGAAGACAGTGATGATGAAGAGGATGACAACTTAAGGAGAGAAATGATTGTCGAAAGAGGCCTTGTAACTCTTGGAGAATTGGACAGCGAAACCACTATCAGGGAAAAGTTGGTGTCATCTCTTAAACATAAGTATAGCATGATTGGACTGAACGACTTTCAGTTTGTTATGGTAGCTCAGAAGAAAATATCCATCCTGCATTTGAGTAAAGGAGCTGAATACAGCTATGAAATTGTGAAGAAACTTGTAGGTCAAGGGTTGTTGTACATTAGAATGAAGAAAAATTTCCAGTTTGTCATAGATGAACAGGTGTCAGAGGACAGTGAATCAGACCCCCCACAGGTACTATCCACTTCAGGTAGCACCTCGGCCCCTACAGCTGTACTGTCTACACCAGTTGAAACCTTAGCACCACGACCACAGTCCACTTCAGTCAGTACCCTAGCCCCTTCAACTCTACGTTTTCCTCCAAATACCGTGCAGTGGGATAGTGACCCTCCAGGAATCGATCAACCTTCCCCTATATATTCAATATCAGAGGAAAACAACAAAGTTCCTAGTGACTTCTTTTCCACTGTAGTAAATGAATTTCCATCCAGTATTTCTAAACCAACGGAAATGTTGAGATACTTACAAAAACAAATTGTCAAAGGAAGGCCATTGGAGGTCACTGATCCGACTTCATCCCTCGAAGGAGAGACCAACTTCATAACTGTGGATCGGCATGACATTCTTAAAACCACTTTTGAGGAACTTTCAGGTGTGACTGATCCAAGGGTCACCTTTGAGATCCAGTTCTATGGTGAGGTTGCTGTAGACAGCGGTGGGCCTCGGAAGGAATGGTTATGTCTTTGCAATCAGAATATTAAGCAAAAGTATTTTGACAGTGGGCTCAAAGAACACTTGTCTGAGGATTACTTTTATGTTGGACAAATGGTGTGTATTTCGCTTCTACAAAATGGGCCTTTGCCCACATACATACCAGAGGAAATTCTAGAATCCATTTTTGCTGACAAGGGTCAACAGTTATCTTCTTGTGTCTCTGAGCTTAAGCGAGGTATGGACACCCTAGGAATACCTATGTTTGGGAGAAAGTATCCCATGTTCCTCTACCTTTTACGGCCATCATGCTCAAATGACAGTGCCAAGTTATCAGTGAAGAAGCTTTTGTTTTTGTTGAAAGCAGAATTCTCAGAAGAAGGTTCCAACAGCCGCCCCTGTGAAAATGCTGTCTATGCAATGTTTGTCAAATATGTCAGAGAGGTTTCAAGTGGACGAAGGGTTGTTACCCTTGAGAACATTCTCGAATTCGTTACTGGTGTTAGTGATGAACCCCCCCTTAGTTTTGGAGTGGGTCCACACCTTGAGTTTGTGGAACCTACAGTCTATGAAGCAAAGTCTTCACAGGAAGAGGTAATCAATGTTAACTGCTCAATGTAAAAACTGTGCATTTAGAATCAAGTTCATTGTACCAGCTATTTATGTAGTGGAATGGTTTTCATCACAACCTTTTTGTACATGTAAGCTGGCCAATGAAGAAAAATGCAGTATTTAATGAATATTATATAACATTTATGATAAGACACTATTGTGGAAGGTCCATTTCATGTTAACCTAGACTATGTTTATCAGCTCTGAGATTTCCAAAAAAATCCATCAATTTTACATGGTGGTGACAGCAAAATTTACCTTCACATGTTTGAGTTTTACCTTAAAGAATGTACGGTAATAAGGCTTATCCTTGTCAAAGTTTTAAGGATTTAAAAAAAATCCCCACAGACAGTCCTTCTCAGGACTACACTCACCCAGATGATCATAATTTATGACTCAAACCATTTACAATTTTAAGGATTTAAATATCACAAGGTTCAAGGTTCATCTATTTCACACTATTTACACAACATTAACATAGAAAGTAAAGTATTACAACAGATAATTACAGGATAAAAATAAATACAGTACAAATTATAAAATGTGTGTGGTGGTCAAAGTAGCAAAGGCTTTCTAGTTGACCACCACAATTTATTTAAAACCCAGTTAGACAATGTTCAGTAGAGAAGAGGGAGTGAAAACTTATTGGTCGATTCTCAAATTTGTTCACCAGCATGTAGTATATTTTCCCCCAAACATGAGCATTCTTCCAATTTTCCTGGCTCAAGGTTTTAAGTTGTCCTCACAATTCACTTACATGGTATCATTTTTCTCCAGGATACTCATTCACAGAAGAAACGGATAACAGCAGATTTTCTCCCAAGGTCTCAGACTTGTTCAAACACATTGCATTTGCCAAGAGGAAATAGACTTTTCCCACTTCCACCAGAGGAAGAGCTGTTCAACCTTTATGATTATGCATTCAAGAATGCACACTTTGGTATCAAATAACTAGACTTGACAGTGAGAATTTAAAAGAGGTCTGTTGTGTAAAGGTTTTATGCATGGGTGGGTGGGTGGGTGGGAAGGGCAGGGCACCCCAGAGAGAAATTCTACATGTGTCTTATCAGTGACGAAGTGGTGATCGTCATGCCACAGTGCTCTTTGTAAATTTCTTTTCCCAAACTCAAGAGACAACAAAGAAAACCTGGCTGTGATTGGGATAATCAAATCCATGACAAAACATGTCACCAGGCAGAAATTCTGATTAAAATGTTTCAGCTTGGTAATAGCTCTTGCATGTCAAGCAGTTTTAAAAATTGTTCAAAATATTCAGGCCACATAATTAAGAGTGGCCGTCTGTAATTTTCGACTAATGTGTTTTGGGTAAGAAAAAATAAAATTCCTCAAACTTTCTCAAAACAAAGGACTAGGTAACTGATTTACATTGATATAACTCTTGGGTGAATCAAATAAATATTTTAGCTGTAGGACGAATAATTTGGTTTTTCAGCTCTCTGAAGGCACTCAGGGATCATTTCACTACAGATCGTAAACATCTGGGTCTGGAAATAAAGCGTAGCTAAAACTAAACGCCAAGTTGGAACTCGAAATCAGAAGACATTTATGATTAATTCAGGACGGTTATTTCCAATTTTAATAAAAAGCTGAATATTTTATCGATTTTTTAACTTGTCTCTTTTGTAAGCCATTTCGGCAGTTACAAAAATCGGCTAAATTCAAATGAAAATATCGCCAATGGTACATTACTAGACTTCATAAAAGTACACCCCAGTTAAAGAGCAACGTCTTCCCTTCAAATATCTGCAATAAAATTTTGGGGCCAACGTACCTACGAAATTTGACAGTTGAAATTACAAAGTGCACTTTCGTAAACAAACACTAAATTTTCAAATAGCTCAACGACGACGAGTCAATGACATACGGAGGAAAACAATCTAAAATCCCCTCGTGTCATGAAATACCCGGAGTGAATAAAATATTTTGCTTCCTGTTATATTTTTTGTGGATTAAAAACATATTTTCGATGAATCATTCGCGAATTTTGAAAGAAACAAGACAAGTTTTCAAAAAGTATTGTTTAATTGTCACACCACCTGTTCAAAAGATAAGCAAATTCCGAACTTCAAAAACAATCTAAATCGATAAATTATTTGACTTCTATTCCATACGTGGGCCAAAGGCTATCTAAAAGAAACGTACCTTTACAGTGGAGTGTACTTTTGCGGCCAGATGGTGAGGATCTGTGAAACGCACGTAACTGAGTCTCGCAAAAATTTACGAACTTTCAACAAGTTGGATTGCGTGACATGGGCACAGAAACTTGTCCGCCCACCTGTCCGTCCATCGATGATCAAGTAATTTCGCGTTCAGTTTGGCGACGTTTACTGAAGGGGTTGAGGGGCATTAAAGTTAGTCGAAAGTGAGCTTTTGTTTATTCTCTCGTGACAATCATTGGCCCCTACATAAAGCAATTGCTACTTAATACAGGTCATGACGACATGCGGTTACTCAACCTTCGTCGGTGGAACATGTAGTTTTAGTGCAGCAAATCCTGCAGTGGTGAGGAGTATAGCGCTAGAGAGTTGTGTCAAGGACAGAAAAGCACGTATAAAATCATGCGACGCCCGTGATGCTTCCTTACAAAATGAGGCGCAGTTAGTATTATATACTCGGATTGCTCCTAGCTAGAGCAGGTAATCAACTGAACCAGAGTAGTAATGCAATAATAACAAATTTATAGTTTGAAGTTACACTATTCCTATCCTTAATTAAGAAAACGTTTACAAATCTGCTTGATAAAAAGGACAATTCCAACATAATACCTGCTCAAGAAATTAAGATTAAAACAAGATGCCTATACTGGCATTTACGTGTGATGCCCCTTGATTCTTATAATTGTATGCTTCGCAGACTATCCTAGCTAATGGAATATTTTGAGTCACAAAGATAGCGTTATGTTGTTTCCCTTGTGTTACGCGTCTTATATTTATCGTTGCACCGGAATTTCTATTACAATAACGTGGCCTGACTCACGTTTCTGGTTATGTAAATAAAAGTGTAAGATTACAAATTGTTTTCGTTTCACCAAAAAAAAAAAAAAAAACAGAAAGAAAACAGGCAAAAAGCTTTCCTAAATGAAAACCTTTAGTACAAATGGACAATCAAGCCTTTAATCTTTTTGTAAAGTGGATTTCCAGTTGCGTTTAAGCATCAATTCGACAAAGTGATGCGATCTGCGTTTTAGCTTAATACCAATGACCTTTCCCTCGCATATTCTGGATGGTTCTACAACTGTCAAACAGAAGCATCATTCCTTCGCCTTGAACTCTCCGATTTCCACCGTGTTTACTGTCGAGTGCTTCTTAGAAGTTATTCTTTCGGTTTACCGCTTCAAAAGGCTTAATTTTCTTTTTGAAAACGGCACATTGGAATCTAAAACATTAAAACAATATGGCCACGCCACTAAAGTCAAGCCTTTTCAGTTCCACCGAGAGACCACTAGGACCTGAATAATCACAATAGTAATTAACTCCCCTCCGATCCCTCCTGACCTACACTAAGATATTGCATTCTGATTGGACCGTTTTTGTTAAAGACAATAAGGACAATAGGAGACAAAAAGATCCCCTCTAGGAAAAAACTGAATTTGATACATCTAAAACGAGTTAATAATTGAAAGATGCGGATTTGTGGATACAAAGAAGAACAAACGGCCCCCATTTTATAACGTGGGCTGCACAGGCATCCCACGTAACTAGCCCGCTATTTGAGTTGCGTTATGTTACTTCTCACGTAGAACTCCCACCCCCTCCGGGGGAGGAGTAAAGGGTAAGGTGGGGGATGAGGAGGGTCTGTGGTTTCATCGTCTTAGGTGTGGAAAAGTTCAACCAGGCGAGCAGGAGAAGTGAACACAAACTTCTGGAGAGGAATCGAAAAAACAACCAAAGTAGGAACTTTTTGGTCCCATGCGCTCTCCGTGCATTCCCTTGCGAGCCTTCCCCGGTCTCGGAAAGGACACGACTGCTACGTAGGCAACGAATTTCAGGGTAAAATGATTTATGTTTAATGGTTACTTTTATATTGTAAGGGTAATGCCGTAAAGATTCATTTTTCTGATTTTTAAACTACTATGACGTCAATAAATTCCAAAATGATGGGGCGCGCGGAAAGTTTTAAAAGCAAAAGTCGTTTTCCTTCCAAGGGAGTAGGAGAAATGAACGAAAAATTTCTGGAGACTGAAGGGGAAAAAGAACCGAGGTAGGCACTTTTTAGTCCCCAAGCACTCCATACATTAACTCGCTACCCTCCCCCACGAGCCTTCCCCGCTCGTTTATCAACTTCGTTGACGGATATCTCTTTTAGCAGCTGTACAATACCCGAGGTTAAGGAAAGCTCCACTCAGTAGAATTAGAGAAGAACAACGATTCCCACGATGAAGACGATCAACCAACAAAGCTCTTCACTTGCCCGGTTGACGGATATGTAAAACTTTTCCAGCGTTACAGCTCTTTAGAGAACCATGTTCAGTACGGTAAATGTGAAATTGTCCTCGAAAGGGAGAACTTATTTGACAAGGCCAGAATCGCCTAGAGAGACAAACTTCTCCGTGGTTCTGATATTCAACCAGCTAGTGGCAAGATCCACGCTTCGAGGCCCTGCTGAAGAGATTCAAACACAAGGCTGGGCACGATAAAGAAGGTTGAACGTTTCACTGAAACTGTAAGAATGCTACCTCAGGGACGTAACCAGGATTTCTAGGGGGGGGGGGAGGGGGTCCCAAATTGGTTCCAACGAAAACGGTTGGTCTAAAATCCTCACATTACGTACATACAAGACCAGCCCAGACCCTCGCTCGCTTGACATGGTCGACCTCAGGTATGTTTTTAACCTTCTTAGTGTACTGAATGAGCGCTCACATTCAGCTGACGTTATCGGCAACGTGCACAAAATGCACTCCTTTGACTTCTTGGATGGCGGGCCTGTTTCCTCTGCTTGTTCGACGCTTCCTCTATGTGCTTTGTCGTCGTTCTGTCTCTTCGGTTCTGGGATTGGAATTTCATCAATATAATCGATGTTAGGGCCGGAAAAATGTCTTGATTCGAATTTCTTACGCATTATCACTAAATGTTTCGCTGTGCCTACCTTTTTGGTAAAAAGAATGCATCGATCTTTTGCCATCGGGACATTGTTACGAAAACCACCAGCTCGCACAACACCAATGGATCGTCTACTGATTTAGCGGGAATTTCTGCTGTGCACACACGTGCATCTTGTTACACAGGAATCGCAGCTCTGCTCATGTCTCCGAAAATGCAAATGAAACGCAAGTAGGTACCACAATGACGTTCACTGTACTTTGTAAGCATAGAACAAAACGAAGAATTTCAGGAATCGAGAGTCCATTACACTCTTGCTGGGATAAAATCACTGTTAAAAATAGGAGAGGAGGGGTTTCGGAACCCCTGGAACCCTCCCCTGACTACGCCCCTGTACCTTGATGAAAAGTTTTCCATTGGCCAGGAAACCGGTCATAATGACATGCATGTGACATAAGGTTTGCTAAGGACAAAGGCGGAAATAGAAGGTTTACAGTAGATGATTTCCTCACTCCTCAACAAGTCCAATCTTATTTTGCAGAGCGGCTGCTAAGCTAGAGAACAGCCAAGAAGACACCCCTGAAGAAGACATAATTGCCGCTGTGGGCGGGCGAAGCTGCTTATTTACTAACTCGCCAAACTATTCTTGACCAGTGTCTGTTATCCCATCCAGTCAATTTCGAATCATTTAACCTCTGTAACTTAAATACGTCGAATGGATTCAAAGAGCTTAGCATCGTCATGCTCCGCAAAATGTGTAAATCTTGACTTTGATTTAATAGATGTCACCCATTGCTCAACGGCACGTAAGGCACCTTACATCGAATTGCAAAGGTGTCTTGTGGATGAGTGCAGCTGTGCACTTTACCAAAAATGATTGCGAAATTTTTGCATAAGTCTTGTAACAAAACGGTATATAACAGTTAGCATTTGATGTATTTTCACGTCTTCCATGCCTTCGAGTTGTACTTTACTTCCTTTCGTGGATATTACGTAGAGAGATGTAGACTTGTTGGCGGAATGTAGGAACCGGAACTAGAATATCTCTTCTAGGCTGTCATTAGACAACAAAGGCGTTTCAGAATTTTTATCATGACTCAGACCCCCTTCTAAGAAACTTACTACATGTGCTGCCAGTCTCCTGTAAAGAAAACAAGCAAGGCGGTGCTGCCAATAGAGTTAGCAAAATCCAGCTGAAGCCGGACTGCACCCAGACTGAAAATCGGCGATATTTAGGGGAAACATAGAATGTTCAGTTTCTGCAGTAGGCGCTTGATTGCTTTCTTGTTTAGTTAAGTAGTCTGTATCCGATATCCTCTCTTTTGATATCGCATCACATGAAAAAACGTTTTCTTTAAAACTGATATCACATAATCATTTGCGCGGCTCGGCACTCACGTCTTCCCGACCCGAGTGATCTGGGGACGACAATGTGTATGTAACGCAATCTTTTTCGCCTTGCCAACTGCTGGATCAGGAGATCTCTCGCTACTTCATGCGCCACAGAAAAGATACTTCTATTGTCGGAAAGGGAACATTAGCTTGACGACCTCAGTTGTTGTAAGGATCTCGCGAGTCGTTGGATCTTTCGAATACCGTAAAACATTCAGTTTTTCCGTGACGAACAGCGGGAGTTACAGTCAAAGAATGGTCAAATCGAGTCAAAGTTTGCCTTCTTTGTCGAAGACTGTATAAACTTCACCACAAATTCCGCGAAAACATGTTTCCATTCCGTCATCCCACTGGGAAGGTAACTGAAAGCATTCCTTTTTCTCTAAGTCAGAGTATCTTAAGCACGTAAGTGGATTTTGTAATGTTTTTCCTTCGTATTTCATTGACTCGTCGTTGTTGAGCTAATTAAAGATTGCGTTTGTTTACAAAAGTGCACTTTGTAATTTCAACTGTCAAATTTCGTAGGTACGTTGGCCCCAAAATTTTATTGCATATATTTGAAGGGAAGACGTTGCTCTTTAACTGGGGTGTACTTTTATGAAGTCTAGTAATGTACCATTAGCGATATTTTCATTTGAATTTAGCCGATTTTTGTACCTGCCGAAATGGCTTACAAAAGAGACAAGTTAAAAAATCGATAAAATATTCAGCTTTTTATTAAAATTGGAATTAACCGTCCTGAATTAATCATAAATGTCTTCTGATTTCGAGTTCCAACTTGGCGTTTAGTTTTAGCTACGTTTTATTTCCAGACCCAGATGTTTACGATCTGTAGTGAAATGATCCCTGAAAGCCTTCCGAGAGCTGAAAAACCGAAATATTTGTCCTGCAGCTAAAATATTTATTTGATTGACCTGAAAGTTACATGAATGTGAATTACTTATCTAGTCCTTTCTTCTGAGAAAGTTTGAGGAATTTTATTTTTTCTCACCCAAAACACATTAGTTGAAAATTACAGACGGCCACTCTTAAAATGGAGTCAGAGCTAGGCTTTTGTACATTATGCTTTTGTTTCCCCACTAAAATTCTCCACCTTAATGCTCCATTTTACCACTAAAATGCTTGGTCTACCTCAAAATGGTCACTAAAATGCTCGCAAAATATACATTATACAGAGAGTTAAACAGGGTGTTAAGGCTGACTCTATCAAAGGAAGGTATCACAGGGTCACAGTGAAAGCAAACATGGCCGCCTCTAAAACCCTGACTTCTCCTCAGTCTCCACTCGGCTGGGGTATTAGGGTGGCATTTGTAATTTTTTTTTCAATTTCGTGTACAACTCTTCATTTTCTCTTAAAAAAAAATTGTTTTTATTTTCTCTGAAAAAGAATCAGTTTTCCAGAAAATGCCACTAAAATGATCGGAAAAATGCTAGCATAATGTACTAAAGCCAAGTCAGAGCCTGACTTCAACTTTTAGGGTACTTCCCTTCTCTTGCCCCATCCCTCCTGTTAATGTTGATACTGTGGGTGTATATTTTGTTTGGAATTCTTTGGGGTCAAGTGTGACTTCAAATTTGTAACTAGTCTATTAGATCGAGTATTAGTTAATGGTAATGAAGAACATATTTGGATCCATCTGGTTGAGTTTATTTTGACTAAGTGAACACAGCGTTAGATAGAAAATTTACAGTAATTAAATTTTCATGTTGAAATTCAAGCACCTGTTCGGGGCATAACTTTCCTTGAATAAGTGGTTTTTTTTTTTTTTTTAATCTTTTTGTTAACTGAGTGAATACCAAAAACACAAAACAGCAGTAACTATAATATGGCTTTGCACAACAAAATGAAACAGTTCCAAACAAAAAACAACAACAACAACAGCAATCAATTACATCAGGAGGAAACTACATGTATAATTACCATGTAGCCTCTGGGATAGTGGCTTGGGACTTTTTCATTGTGCAAATAAAAGTCTCTTTACTCCTTTATTGCTGTGGCAGTAGAGGTTTATTTATTTACTTTTTTTAAGTGTTCTCATCTTAACCATATTGTCCACCGCTGGCAAGTTTGTTCCTGGAAAAATGGTGCCTCCAATATTGTGCCTTTGTTGTTAATTATGTTGCAAAACTTTAAAAGTAATGTGAAGTTTGCAATCTTTGTCACTCTATATTAATGTTATTGACTATTTGAGCATACAGTTAAGTATAACCAAAGCATGTGGTAGTTGACTAGTACATGTATGTTTAGTTTTGAAGTAGGAACTAATTCAGCTTTCCATTACTTATTTGTAGCCCACTTTGAATTTAGATGGAAACAAAAATTTCTCCTTTGTTAATAAACATGTTACGAAAATAAAGTCATGATTTTTTGAGGGTGAAACATAAGGTTATCCATTGGTTCTGTATACAAGAGGAACAGGCTAATATCCCATCCTTGGCAAGGCTGTGCACTAGTTGTGAAAAGGATCGTTTTTGTTACTTTGAATCTCTTAAAGCACAGCCTTGCCAGGGGTTTGAGCATGCATAATTTCTTTCTTTCATATCTACAAATCTCCTAGTTCTCCAAGTTTCAGTAGCACTTGTTCTAATGCTTCCATATAGACATCAATGCCCATTTCACTCGAGTGTTTTAAGGGATCCACTCTCTCCAAAACAAACGACTCTAGCAAATCATTAACTCCCAAGTTAACTGCTTCAACAACAACATGATTATCACTTTCAGTTGAAGACGGTCCCTGAGGGTCATATCCATAGATTTCTATGTTTGATGGCTGTTCATCTACTTGGCCATGTGATAATGGGTTGTCATGATGAAACATACCATTCAGCCACATTTGGTATGGAGACCAGTTTCTCTCTGTATGCACCTTGTGATTATTAAAAGCTTCCATAAACTCACTTAGAGCATTGTTAATTCTTGGAGTAAACACTAAATGTAATGTGAACAAATGAACAGGATAATCAGGATTAAGGATACCAGTAGACTCCATTGCATAAAAAAGATAATAGTAGAGGTGGCAAACACATCTAAATACATCCCTCCATAACCTCTCTATTCGCTGGTTGTGAGTAGACGGACCAGCAATAAAACTTCCCCTTCCTTCTCCTCTTTTTTGGGTCATGGCATCACAGACGAGAACATTTTCAACACCTTTGTCGACTCTTATCCTCGATGGCCAAAGGTCTCCATCCTTTCTTACAGCATCCAGAAAGAGCTCAAGTACAGTTTCAGCTAAATTATTTGAACTACAAGTCAGAAACATAATTCGTCTCGAAAATCCGTCTATACATCCGTGGATAACAAATTTCCAACGAATCAAAGAGTGATGGCCATCTAAGTGCCAAAGGGAATTTGGCCAAGGTACATGGTATGCTCTGCGTGAAACAACAACCCCCCATCTCAACGCAGTATTCTGCGGATCCACTCTTGCCATGCTTTCTCGTATCCTTCTTCTTTGAATTCTCAAACCAAGTGATCGAATATAACCTCCAACATAGTCCTGCCATGATTTGAGATAAAACTCTCAACTATTTCATCAATTTCCGCATCAGACAGATCATCAAGTCCCGTCATGTTTTCCAAACCGTAGCTAGACACTCTTCTATGTATAGTCCATCTTGAAACACCAAGCATTTCTCCAATCTTAGTCCAGCTAAATCCTAATCCCCGAAGCTCATCGAGCATCTCGGCAGGAATCTCAAAACACGGTCTTCCAGGTGATTCTTTTTTTGCGCGCGGTGAAGGAACAAAATTGTCATCCACAGTCGTTGGAGTGACAGGCATCATCACGATGTAATGGCGTAGTGATGTTAGCACATCTGTAAAAGCTGTTGCAATTGAATCTAAACTCTCCTTGTCCCTGTTCAGAATGTCATCCCAACCCTCCAGCGATCTAATCAACTTAACACTTTGATCAACAACCTCAGCATGTGCCTCTGCAATTTCTCGGTCAAGCATACCATGGAAAATAGCCTCTGCATTGTCGAGAACCGAAATAAGAAACTTTGGAAGGTCTTTCTCGATATCGAAGTCTACAAATTCGTCTCCTTCGTCCGCCATATTTTCGGTGTGTTTCACCCCAGGCTTTCGCAGACCCCATAGCTCGACCCAGGCCTCCCTCCAGGATTAAATGAAAAACGCCGGATTAAATGAATTTTGGCGGATTAAATTGAATGAAATTTTGCCTTTTAAATTAAATGCAGTTAATATCATTAAATTGGATAAATAATTAAAGATTAAATAAAATGAATTTATTTTTGGTTTAAACTGAATACACACACGGAAGTATTAAAAAGATTCATGTATTAAATTAAACCGAGATAAAAAAAATTAAATGAATATAGGGATTAAATTAAATAAAAATGACAACATTAAATTTTGCTACATTCGGCTTGCCATAGTGGGGGCGAAAACAATAGAGTTATATGGCCTGAAAACCTATATAAACGTGCAACATTCTTCCTCTTTCTTAGTCTACATTCTGCACCTGAAGAGTTGACATGAGTTGGTTCTGTTCCTTCTGCGAAAAATCCTTTCGTAGAAAGATAGTTTGCAAAGGCACGTGATGTCCAAACACCACAATGCTGGTTTTCACTTCACTCAGAGCGATGCCGTTTTCTCCAGAAAAATGTCAGCTCTTTCGCTTGGGTGTCAGTAAAACGCGGGGTCGGGGTCGGAGTCATTTTTTTTTTTTTCAACATCACAGGTCATTTGTGGGTCAAATAAGGATTAAAGCCAATATAAAAAAGTTAAGTCTCTAAAGCTTACAAGCTTAGGATAGGTCATCGGCTCGATGCAGTTCCGTATTCTGGCGGACATTAGTTCCGTGAATTGACTACCTTTTATTGTTCTAAGAAACGAAATGAGGCAAAAAATAAAAGGTACGAGGCAATATATTTCCTTGAACTAACAAATTCTCGAACTAGAATGTGCATGATCTTACTATGAACACCCCCGCCGCCTCGTTTGTTACAGTCAATCCATGTCACGCGTGACTATTATTTCCGAGATTGAAATAAACATGCGTTTGAATTCCTTTGAAAAGCTTAGCATTTGAATGGAATGCTTCACAGACAATTCACCCTCCCTCGGAGAGGGTCGTTTGGTGTTATTCACAATGGCAGCCTGCGTACACAGAAATGCCAGTCGCCATGCCACACATTGAATTCGTCAAAGGAATTCCTACAGCTTTGGAGCAGGATTCCTATTTTGATGTGAACACACGGAATTTGATCGTGTTTGATGATCAGATGATTGACGCCAGTAAAGACAAGCAAATTGTGAACCTCTTTACTCGCGGTTCTCATCATCGCAATTTCAGTGTGATTTATATCGTGCTAAATCTATTTTATAAGGGAAAAGGTAACCGCAGCATTAGCCTACACAGTCATTATTTGGTGTTTTTTAAGAATCCACGGGACAAATTGCAAATCTTGACTCTGGCGAACCAAATGTATCCCGGCCAAACGGATTTCTTTTCAAATCAGTACGAAGAGGCTGTAAAAAAAACTTTTGGTTATCTGTTGATTGATCTGAACACCACTACCCAAGACAACTGTAGAGTGCGAACAAACCTCCTCCCCAGCGAAAAAGGCTTTAACCAAGCAGGGTTTCAAGAAAATATTCCTCAAGAGCTTTTAAAATATCTCAAACAACAAAACCTAGTGACACCCCTGCAGTACTTCCAGCTATGCGAAACGATCTCCGGGAAAATGAAAGAGCTAAACAATACTTTCAGTAGCAAAACAGATACGTGGCTTTTAAAGAACAATTAAATCTAAGAACACGACCGGAAGAAGTAATCATCGCTGTTGCGAACTCGAATAATTAACTGACTAAAGGTGCGTAAAAACGCTGAGACTTTAAAAGTTTTTTCATTTGCTCGAGATAAATAGGAGAAAACAGTTTCGTTATTGTCAAACAAACTTGAAATATAGAGTTCTCAGCGCCACTTTGTGTATATATGTGTGTGTGTTTTGTTTTTTTAACGGTAGTGATCGATAATCGTCACGAATAACCTGAAATCTCGGAGATAAATTTTCCCAGGAGTGACGCTATCAAGAGAAAGCGCGCTTTTATTCAAACTGACCATACAAATCTTAAGATCCAATCAGGGTGGGTATAGAGCGATCAAGTCTGGGCATGTTTATTGTTTCCTTTGTACAAGAGTGACGCTCATTGGTAAACCTCGGCACTTATTAGTATGGAGGAAGTCAAAAAATTAGTATGCAGGAAGGCACTACCTAATCAATAAATTAGTATGGAGGAAGGCATTTTCCCCTAGGTTATGACAATAGATAACGTCAATGACTCGACCTTTATGCATATCAATGAGTTCCTTATACCTATACCTATACCTATACCTATACCTATACCTATACCTATACCTATACCTATACCTATACCTATGCCTATACCTATACCTATACACTTACGGCGCTTAATTTTGACCCCCTATTACTACTGGTTGTTAAAGGCGATTTTCAAAAAGCCTAATTCCCCATATAAATTCTTAGGAAAGTAAATTTTGTCATTTAAAAGTTTACAGCAAATAGCTAGAAGAGAACGATCGTATAGAAGTTCTTTTATGGGCTATTTCTTTGTCCCTAGCCCCTTGGGAGACCTAAAACGTGTCTCAATAGACGTTTTCGGATCTACAGATTCAAATGGAAGCTTTTGAAAGAAGACTTTTATTCGTCCAAAAATCGACTTTTTGCCAAAGGGTAACCCACGATTTTGGATCAAAAATGAGCAAATTTTCAAGTCAGCATTTTTTTATTCCTTTTGAAGTGCAAATAACGCCCTTGCAAAGAATATAAAGGCTTTTCGTTTTTACCCTTATCCTGACTCCATCTTCTCTGGGATATTTCTTTGTCGCTGGTCCTTTGGGAGACCTAAAACGTGTCTCCGGGGACGTTTTTAGGTCTAGTGATTCGATTGGACGCTTTTAAATGAAAATTTTTTCGACCAAAAATCGACTTTTTGCCAAGTGGTAAGCCCACGGTTTTCGGTCAAAAATGACCAAATTTTCAAGTCGACATATTTCTCTCCTTTATGTCCCTAGGGATCTCGGCGTGTCATAAAACTCCCTTAGGAATCATTTTGAAGTGCAAGTAACGCCCTGCCAAAGAATTGAAAGAAGTTTCGTTTTTACCCTTATCCTGACTCCATCTTTTCTGGGCTCTTTCTTTGTTCCTGGTCCCTTGGGAGACCTAAAACGTGTCTCTGAAAAGGTTTTTGGATCTAATGATGCGATTGGAATCTTTTAAACGAGTATTTGTTTTTTGTCCAAAAATGGACTTTTTGCTAAGAGGTAAGTCCACGGTTTTGGGTTAAAAAATGACCAAATTTTAAAAGTTGGCATTTTTCATTTCTTTATGTCCGTAGGGTTCTCGGCGTGTCCTTAAACTTCCTTAGCAATCATTTTGAAGTGCAGATAACGCCCTGGCAAAGAATTGAAAGAAATTCCGTTTTTGCCTTTATCCTGACACCATCTCGTCCAGGCTATTTCTTTCTCCCTGTTCCCTTGGGAGACCTAAAACGTGTCTCAGGGGACGTTTTCGGATCTACTTACTCGATTTAAAGCTTTTAAAAGAATATTTGTTTTCGTCCAAAAATCGACTCTTTGCCAAGGGGTAAGCCCACCGTTTTGGGTGAAAAAAGAGAAAATTTTCAAGTCGACATTTATGACTCCTTTATGTCAGTAGGAATTTCGGGGTGTAACAAAAATCCCTTAGGAATCATTTTGAAGTGCAGATATCACCCAGGCAAAGAATTGAAAGAATTGTCGTTTTTGCCCTTGTCTTGACTACATCTTCTCTGGGCTATTTCTTTGGAGACCTAAAACGTATCTCAGGGGAGGTTTTCGGATCTACTGATTTGATTGGAAGCTTTTAAAAGAATATTTGTTTTTTGTCTAAAAATGGCTTTTTTTGCCAAGTGGTACCCCCACGGTCTTTGGTCAAAAATGAGCAAATTTTTGAAGTCGGGATTTTTTACTTCTTTATGTTGCTAGGGATCTCGGCGTGTCTTAAACGTCCCTTAGTAATCATTTTGAAGTGCATATAACGCCCTTGCAAAGAATTGGAAGAATTTTCGTTTTTGTCCTTATCCTGATTCCATCTTTTCTGGGCTATTTCTATGTCTCTGGTCCCTTGGGAAACCTAAAACGTATCTCAAGGGACGTTTTCGGTTCTACTGATTCGATTGGAGCTTTTAAAAGAATATTTGTTTTTCGTCCAAAAATTGCCTTTGCCAAGGGGTAAGCCCACGTTTGTGGGTCAAACATGACCAAATTTTCAAGTCGTTATTTTACACTCCTTTTTGTCCCTAAGAATCTCGGTGTGTCTTGAAACTCCCTTAGGAATCATTTTGAAATGCTAATAACGCCCTGCCAAAGAATTGAAAGAATTTTCGTTTTTGCCCTTATCCTGACTCCATCTTTTCTGGGCTATTTCTTTGTTTCTTGTCTCTTGGGAGACCTAAAACGTGTCTCATGGGACATTTTCGAATCTACTGATTCGATTGGAAGCTGTTAAAAGAATATTTCTTTTTCGTCCAAAGCTCGACTTTTCGCCAAGGGGTTAGCCCACGGTTTTGGGTCAAAAATGAGCAAATTTTCAAGTCGGCATTTTTCACTCCTTTATGTCCCTAGGGATCTCGGTGTGTCGTAAAACTCCCTTAGGAATCATTTTGAAGTGCAAATAACGCTTTGGCAAAGAATTTAAAGAATGTTTGTTTTTGACCTTATCCTGACTCCATCTTTTAGCTTATAGAATTAAAACGGCTTACCCGGTTCCGTCCGTCAGAAAGAAAATTTTCAAGAACGCAAGTACAATGATAAAATTTTTCACAAACAGTATCGTAAAAGTATCTGGGCGCTTCCATAAATAAAAAGAATTTTGTGATCGTTTTTGGCTATCTCTAAGATGTGGAAATCGCGTAAAAGAATTAAAGGGCTTACTTACATTTGAAACCTTTTTTAAAGAAGTTTTAAAACCTCATATTTCAATTCAAAAAGACAAGCGAAAAGCCTGAGTTTGCGTGGACCGGGCTCTAAATTCGTGCTTTCATCATGCCAATGTTGAAAATGTCAAGTATACAAATAACAACGCGTTTGCGTTATCGTTAGAGTTGATAACTAAAGGTAAATTGGCCAGCGTTAGAGCGTTCGAACGTTAGTACTTCGCCAGATTCGATCTATTGATGGGCTAACGTTCGAATCGTCAGCACTCGAATCTCTTTACGTTGGCCAATTTACCTTTAATTATCAACTCTAACGATAAAGCAAATCCCTGATTCGTTCGTACTCTTCACCGAGGGCAGCACCGCAGTTTCTTTAGAAACTAACCCCCTTATCTATTTACAAATAAAAAAGGTACGCAAATAATCCCGTACAAGTTGTTTATTAGACCAGTCAAAGCAAAACCTTAGGATATACATTCTTGCCATTATCTAACATGTCTAAAATCCCCTCTTAAACCTAATATAACAAGAAAGGCGTTTCGAATCTCTTTTTGAAGATGTCATGCATTACGCCGTTATACTCTTCATAGCACATGCCAGCAACTACTCGCAGCCACTTGTCAAGACGTACACCTGATTAGCCCACGGTCCGCCTTCACCATCACCTGCACAAGCAGTGGATGGTCCATACTTGCTATAGGTGTCGTGAGCATTAGCACTGGACGCACACCACCCACCATTCTGAACTGCAAACATGTTGTACCCGTTTCTCATTGCAGCCACGGCGCACTTTGCAATGGGGTCTCTTCGGGTCCAATAATTTCCATCCAAAATAGAATCTGTGCCTTCTAGGGTCATGATTGCTCGGTTGGAGGTGTCCCGGAAGCATCCAACAGCTTTATAGCCTAAAAAATACAACACGCAGCTGGTTAACGCAATTAATATGATGATCCCTGCAATGAGACCTGAAGACTTCAAAAATGATAACGAAATAGGCAAAAAGGACATCTCATCAGTAGCTCTTACAAAAAATAGTAGGAGTTAAAACAAATATCTCCAGTATTGTACAAACTGCATTGGCTGCCAGTACAAGAGCGCATAGTTTTTAAGATTCTTTTGATGACTTTTAAATGTTAAAATGATCTAGCCCCCTCATATCTATTATAACTTAGTCAGAAGTATATTCCTCTACGTAATTTAAGATCTTTAAACAATAACCGCCTTGCTGACGTGGAATGTCAACTCTGTAGTTATGGATTAAGGTTCCCAAATGTGGAATTTCCTACCACTTAAAATATGATCTTGTGACGACTTGAATGTTTTTAAGAAAAACGTTAAGACTCATCTTTTTAGGAACGCTTTTCTATAGAATTAAATACCCCATTTAGACATTTTGTACATTAGAAATATTAGACCTAAATATATAAATGTAACTTTTTTTTTAAATTCAGTATTGTATGGTGTAATGAAATTAATTTGCTATAACTGTAAAGCGCGATTGGACATCGCTGGAAATTTAATCGCGCTATATAAATAAACTATCATTATTATTATTATTATTATTATTATTATTATTATTATTATTATTATTATTATTATTATTATTATTATTATTATTATCAAAAAGATTTCCTTTTTGTCACACATTGTGCCTATTATACAAAGTACATCAAGTGACGGCCAATCATAGACCAGAAGCCGGGGTTTGATGTGGTCTATGAGGTCGAGGCTTCTACTAGCTTACAACATCAGAGAGCAATACAGTTCCGCAGAAAGGGATAAAATTAAAAGAAAGAGCTAGATACAACGAAATATATTACGCTTCCGGCGATTGATGGGTAGACATACGTCTCATGCACTTGGATATTTACTTTTGATGACATAAACCTGATTGGCCCATGGGCCACCTTCACCATCTGCTCTACAATCTCCAGATACTCCATACTTGTCATAGGTACTGGATGCACCGGCACTTGAAGCACACCATCCGCCATTCTGAACTGCAAACATGGTGAAGCCTCTATTCACTGCTGCCACGGCGCACTTTGCAATGGCGTCGTGTCGGGTCCAATACGCTCCATCTAAGACAGGATCTGAACCTTCTAAAGTTGCGATTGCTCGATTATTGGTATCCTTATAGCAGCCACCATTTTGAAACCCTAGATCAAGGAGATGAGAAACGCCAACGTTTATTGCACGCCATGCATGGAGTATTAGTGCTTGTTTTTACCAAGGGCAAAACTAGACTGTAAGTAATCTCCCTTTTGCTCGAGAATCCGCGAGGAAGAAACTCAAGATATTGGATCAAGAGGCGAGTCGCGCTCGCTAACGGCAAAGCCAAGGTGAAGCATCTACAATATCCGCCCTGGCAAAGCCGCCAAACATCGTGCTTGCTCAGCTTTTTGCCTTCTTCCCAGCAAATTCTCGAATAAAAGAGAGACTGCTCGCAGTGTAGGGTAAAACATGTAAAAGAGCATCAAAGGGGATAGCATTAAAATGATCGTTCCACAGGTTTGATTCAAAGATAGCTACCATCAATCTTCGTCATGCAGAAGCGAATCAACAGTCAATATTTGCAAATTTTACCGCGTGTAAGAATCTACATTTTTTGAAGTCTGGCAAAACAGGTTCTTGTATTTTGGGTAGGTATTGGCAATTTAGGATAAGTAGGTTCTTAATTTCTATGAAGGAGATATAGTTGTTGATTACCAGAAAAATAAATAAACTTGGGTTTGGTCCTTTAATATACAGTGTTTATTCACAACTGTACTTTATATAAACCCTTTTCTGTTTTAGAAATTAATACTTCTATTTGTAATTACAGTTTGGTATTTTCTTGCAATATAAATTTACAATCTTGGTCTAAGTCAACTCCTTGGTTGAAATGTTTATCACAATTTAACTGTTACCCACATATACTGAGAACCTTTTTGATCTTGCTTGGCTAAACAGGTTCTTATATTTTTGGGTATTAAAACGGCAAATTTCTTCCAGCAGGTTCTTATACCATCAGGTCCTTACACGCGGGTTTTTACTGTAGCGTGACAATCCGCCCTGTACGTGATGTTTTAGCGTCTCATTCGGCCAAAAGTTACACCGTGCATAACGAGGTGAAATGTTCTTAAATTGTAGCTAATCTCAGCCTCAAAGCTTTAGAAAAAAGATTCTTAAAAGAAAGAGTGTAATGATTGAATTTCTTTTTGAAAGTCACTTATAACTTGATTCCTCTTGAAATTATTTTCTCGCATCCGTCAAGTAGAATTGTCAGATGTCCGCCTAGACTTACCGCAGTGGACGCTGTAGAAAACAGCCCACAAAAACACCGTAGTAATCACAAACTTCTTTTCTGGACCTTGCATTTCTCAGTGTCTGTCAGCGATCTGCAAAAAGTTAAGGTCGGATAAACATTAATTAAATATCAATCAATCGACCTTCGGCCTCACGACTTGATAACACTTCCGGGCACTTATCAATATTAATCTCATTTTTAAAATAAGAAAGTACTGTCGACAGGTACCATGAAAACCACTGCATAACCAAATCTTTGGAGAAGACGGTGCGTAATTTTGCCAACAACGGCTCGTAAATTTGGGAGAGAGGGATATTAATGTTGTGTTGTCAGTTAAAGGCCCAAAACGATTTTGGACCGGATAAAAAAACCGGCTATTGTTAATAAATTTCCAAATGGGAAAACATAAACCGTCTTTCAGTTTGAAGTATTTTTCAGTCGTTAAATATTCTCCTTGGGTGACTTCCTTTTTCCGAGAGTGTAACTTTCGAGAAAAAATTCAACATTCTCTGATGCGGAATGCAGTCATCGAAAACAAGCTCATTCACTAGGATTTTTATTTTGAGGCACCTGGAATATTTAAAAGGTTGCTGTCCTGTTTTTTGTTAAAATTCAGGAGAAACAACTAAAATTCCGAACAAAATCGACTTTAAAACAAGTATTCGTTCGAGATGGAAAGATAAACGTACTGCTCCAACTTCAACTGACACTCAACTGTCTGAACTGAATTAATCAGGCTTGGACATGTTGGAACGTCCTGTTTGTTTAATAAAAAGCGCCAAACTGATTGTATGCACATAAATTTCACTATTAAATACATGCCACAAAGAAAACAACAGTTGTCGTTCAGTCAGAGCACAGAACATTTCCCTTTTAAAGTGCTACTGTGATCAAATTTTTACCTCTTGAATTTTAAGTTTTATCACATAGAATTCTAGGAAAGATCAAAAATGCCGTTTACCGTTTGTATCTGAGATATTTAACTTTAAAAAATGAGAGGACTGATGACGTCATAGTATCAACTCAATATAACATCAAGCATATAAATAGAGCTATCTCGGTCAATTTACAGCAGAGACCATTGAAAGCTGGTAGGGTAATAGTTCTAAAGGCAATACACCTATAGCTATAAAAAATTCGGTTTCTATGGCAACTCACTCTTTTCCAGTCCCCTCCAACCTGATTTCAATATTTTAGTGATTTTCAGCTTAAAAAACATTTAACAAGGCCACGAACTCGACCTAACAAATTTATACGCTTGCTGGATCATGCAGATGGAGCACCATTGGCAAATATCAAAACAGAACGCCAACGGTGGCCAGCAAAGCCCTAAGTATCAGGGAGGACTGGAACCCAGTATGTTGCCATGGTAAAAAAATTGATAAGCTCATATTGTGGATCGCACCTAGAACAATGTCACTGCACAGAATCAAGCATTTCTGATACAAATTGGCTGAGATATCTTTTTTTCATAATATTTAATTAAAATTCGGTTGATATTATGACGTCATCACTTGGCTAATTTGCATATTTTAAAAACTTGAATATCTCTGGAACAGAAAGAGATATTTGAAAATAGTAAACAGCATTCTTCTTCTCGTACAGACTACTTGTTTATGTTTTAAAAATGGCTTAGATTTGAAAGACGCGAATTTCGTCATAGTAGCACTACGAAAAGTAATCGAAATTTATCTGCTTTCGTTTACGATTTTGTTTTCAAGGAGAGTCATCTTTCATACAGCCGGATGTGAAATAGGCATTAGCCTAGGACGGATTTCTTTTATAGTTTTTACCAAAGTGAGATATTCGGACGCAGGGCAACAGGTATTTCCTCTTCCTGTTCAGTTGTAATGGTAATGTGTTTATATACTGAACATATCACATAGTCTCATCGCTGTTTACAGTTCTTCTGTGACGTCAAACGTACTACTCCAACTTCAACTGACACTCAACTGTCTGAACTGAACCAATCAGGCTTGGATATGTTGGAACGTCCTGTTTGTTTTATATAGCACCAAACTGATTGTATGCACATAATTTTCGCTATTAGAGTTCTCATCAGAGTCAAATGAAGAAAGCTATGTTTCTTATTCTAGGAAATTAACGCTTCAGGAAATTAACGCATTCGCGTTAATTTTTGTTAACGTTAATTTTCGCGTCATTTATTAAATAGAGGTTTTTTTTTCTGTGACCTTAATTCCCACATTTTTCGCTTCAAATTCTTGATACCATACACCATACAGAAACGAAAAAGCATCGTTTCATCAGGGTGGAATCAGCTGGTATCGTGGACACTGCATATGAAGAACACTCAAAAGTGGCTGTATTTTTCGACTTAACCACTATATTTAGGGACAATTCCAAGAACATTGTTTGCATGAATCTTTTTCCTTCTGTCTCAAAGAATTTTTTTTCTTTGTGTAAGTCGCATTAATTTCCCTCAATTTGAAATTTTAGCACCTCTTTTCCTTCAATTCGTGACGCGTTAATTTCAAGTACCTTAATTAACAAAAGCGTTAATTTCCTATAACAAGGTATATAGTTTGACTCAAATAAACTACATTAATATGGCATCGTAAGTGTAGTTTCTTCGCATAATTCAGGCTAAGTCTTAAAAACAAACTTTCACACTGTCGTTATTGCAGTTTTAGCTCCCATTTGTCGCTAAATCATGCATGCTGTGATTTTCGCTCTACGCCATAAATCACTTGAATTATACAAATCACACAGCGTGTTGATTTCTTGCACGAGAGCCGATTTTTTTTTTATACAGGTTTTCCGCCTCTTTTGTCCTTTGAGGTGAGCACGCAATTGAAGTCTACTCCAATAACAATTGTGTCTTGCGCGAATTCTTCGAGTTGTTGGTTTAGTCTTTTGAAAAGAGCAACTTGTTGGGCGACATCGTTAGGTGTGTAAATTTTGACGAGAACAATAACTTTCTCTTGTAGTGACAAATTTAGAATAATGAACCTTCCTTGTTTGTCAGGAATGGCTTTTTCAACTTTGAAATTCACAGAGCAATTAATGAGTGTTATGACACCTTTACTGTGGAACATATTACTGGAATTCTAAACAATTCTTTCGATAAAACAAGTTGCTGTCTCAAGGATTTCGAATGCCACAATTTCATTAAGGTCTGTTTGTGAAACAATTTCGTTCAATCGCCTTCAAGTTATACCGGTGAACCTTAATATTGTCTTACCTTTTTAAGAATCAAGTTAATCACTTTTTTCTTCTCCTTGCTGTAAACGTCTCCAAGTATTCGTTCGAGATGGAATGGAAAACGTACTGCTCCAACTTCAACTGACACTCACTGACGTGAGGACTTGAGATATAGCCGTACGGGAACTAAGCAACGTTGCTTCATTATCAAGTGAAACAACATGCAAATTTTTAGGTTATTACCTAGCACGGCTATTGAAATTTGTCTTTAAAAAAATCGCGAATGTCAACTTTGTCTCGAGAACAATATCAGCTGTCTATCAAACAGCTTCTGGATAAATAACCTTAAGTAAAAAATTGTCGAAACAGCTACTTTTGCAAAAATACGTATGCTCAAATAGAGCGTTGATTAAAAAGATCACTCTTTATGCGTCCTTCATAAAATTGATATCCAAACAGCAAAATTTTTGTTACGAAGCTGAGCATGATTAATATCGCATTTCCTTGCGTCATTTCCACTCCATTTTCAACGAATTTTGTCTATGAGGTTGATATTCCCTGCCATTAATACTGACAAATTAAAAAGGCTGATGAAAGAGTGAGTGGGCAATCCATCTTTTCTGGGCTATTTCTTTGTCCCTGGTCGCTTGGGAGACCTAAAACGTGTCTCATGGGACGTTTTCGATGGAAGCTTTTAAACGAATATTTGTTCTTCGTCCAAAAATCGTTTTTTTCCAAGGCGTAAACCCACGGTTTTGGGTCAAAAATGACCAAATTTCCTTGAAAGCATTTTTCTCTCCTTTACGTCCCTGGGGATCCCGGCTTGTCGTGAAACTCCCTTAGGAATCATTTTGAAGTGCAATTTTCGCCCTGGCAAAGATTTGAAAGGATTTTTGTTTTTGCCCTTATCCCGACTCTATATTTTTCGGGCTATTTCTTTGTCTCTGGTCCATTGGGAGACCTAAAACGTGTCTCATGGGACGTTTTCGGATCTACTGATTCGATTGGAAGCTTTTAAAATAATATTTGTTTTTCGTCCAAAAATCGACATTTCGCCAGTGGGGTAAGCACATGATTTTGGGTTAAAAATGAGCACATTTTCAAGTCGACATTTGTCATTCCTTTATGTCCCTAGGGATCTCAGCGTGTCGTAAAACTCCCATAGGAATCATTTTGAAGTGGAAATAACGCCCTGGCAAAGAATTAAAAGAATTTTCGTGTTTGGCCTTATCCTTACTCCATCTTTTCTTGGCTATTTCTTTGTTCCTGCTCCCTTAGGAGACCTTGAACGTATCTCAGGGGACGTGTTTGGATCTACTGATTCGAATTAAAGCTTTTAAAAGAATATTTGTTTTTCGTCCTAAAGTCTACTTTTTGCCAAGGGGTAAGCCCACGATTTTGGGTCAAAAATTAGCAAATTTTCAAGTCAGCGTTTTCTACTCCTTTATTTCCCTAGGGATCTAGGCGTGTCGTTAAACTCCCTTAGGAATCATCTGAAGTTCAAATAACGCCCTGGTAAATAATTAAAGGAGTTTTCGTTTTTGCGCTTATCCTGACTCCATCTTTTCTTGGCGATTTCTTTGTCCCTGGTCCTTTGGGAGGTTTAAAACGTGTTGTCTCAGGGGACGTTTTCGGATCTACTGATTCGATTGGAAGCTTTTAAAAAGAAATCATACAGCGTGTTGATTTCTTGGATGAGAGCCGATTTTTTTTATACAGGTTTTCCGCCTCTTTTGTCCTTTGAGGTGAGCACGCAATTGAAGTCTTCTCCAATTACAATTGTATCTTTCGCGAATTCTTCGAGTTGTTGGTTTAGTCTTTTGAAAAAAAACAACTTGTTGGGCGACATCGTTAGGTGCGTAAATTTTGACGAGAACAATAACTTTCTCTTCTAGTGACAACTTTAGAATAATGAACCTTCCTTGTTTGTCAGGAATGGCTTTTTCAACTTTGAAATTCACAGAGCAATTAATTAGTGTTATGACACCTTTACTGTGGAACATATTACTGGAATTCTAAACAATTCTTTCGATAAAACAAGTTGCTGTCTCAAGGATTTCGAATGCCACAATTTCATTAAGGTCTGTTTGTGAAACAATTTCGTTCACTCGCCTTCAAGTTATACCGGTGAACCTTAATATTGTCTTACCTTTTTAAGAATCAAGTTAATCACTTTTTTCTTCTCCTTGCTGTAAACGTCTCCAAGTATTCGTTCGAGATGGAATGGAAAACGTACTGCTCCAACTTCAACTGACACTCACTGACGTGATGACTTGAGATATAGCCGTACGGGAACTAAGCAACGTTGCTTCATTATCAAGTGAAACAACATGCAAATTTTTAGGTTATTACCTAGCACGGCTATTGAAATTTGTCTTTAAAAAAATCGCGAATGTCAACTTTGTCTCGAGAACAATATCAGCTGTCTATCAAACAGCTTCTGGATAAATAACCTTAAGTAAAAAATTGTTGAAACAGCTACTTTTGCGAAAATACGTATGCTCAAATAGAGCGTTAATTAAAAAGATCACTCTTTATGCGTCCTTCATAAAATTGATATCCAAACAGCAAAATTTTTGTTACGAAGCTGAGCATGATTAATATCGCATTTCCTTGCGTCATTTGCCCTCCATTTTCGACCAATTTTGTCTATGAGGTTGATATTCCCTGCCATTAATACTGACAAATTAAAAAGGCTGATGAAAGAGTGAGTGGGCAATCCATCTTTTCTGGGCTATTTCTTTGTCCCTGGTCGCTTGGGAGACCTAAAACGTGTCTCATGGGACGTTTTCGATGGAAGCTTTTAAAAGAATATTTGTTCTTCGTCCAAAAATCGATTTTTTCCAAGGCGTAAACCCACGGTTTTGGGTCAAAAATGACCAAATTTCCTTGAAAGCATTTTTCTCTCCTTTACGTCCCTGGGGATCTCGGCGTGTCGTGAAACTCCCTTAGGAATCATTTTGAAGTGCAATTTTCGCCCTGGCAAAGATTTGAAAGGATTTTTGTTTTTGCCCTTATCCCGACTCTATATTTTTCGGGCTATTTCTTTGTCCCTGGTCCCTTGGGAGACCTAAAACGTGTCTCATGGGACGTTTTCGGATCTACTGATTCGATTGGAAGCTTTTAAAATAATATTTGTTTTTCGTCCAAAACTCGACATTTGGCCAAAGGGGTAAGCACATGATTTTGGGTTAAAAATGAGCACATTTTCAAGTCGACATTTCTCATTCCTTTATGTCCCTAGGGATCTCAGCGTGTCGTAAAACTCCCATAGGAATCATTTTGAAGTGGAAATAACGCCCTGGCAAAGAATTAAAAGAATTTTCGTGTTTGGCCTTATCCTTACTCCATCTTTTCTTGGCTATTTCTTTGTTCCTGCTCCCTTAGGAGACCTTGAACGTATCTCAGGGGACGTGTTTGGATCTACTGATTCGAATTAAAGCTTTTAAAAGAATATTTGTTTTTCGTCCTAAAGTCTACTTTTTGCCAAGGGGTAAGCCCACGATTTTGGGTCAAAAATTAGCAAATTTTCAAGTCAGCGTTTTCTACTCCTTTATTTCCCTAGGGATCTAGGCGTGTCGTTAAACTCCCTTAGGAATCATCTGAAGTTCAAATAACGCCCTGGTAAATAATTAAAGGAGTTTTCGTTTTTGCGCTTATCCTGACTCCATCTTTTCTTGGCGATTTCTTTGTCCCTGGTCCTTTGGGAGGTTTAAAACGTGTTGTCTCAGGGGACGTTTTCGGATCTACTGATTCGATTGGAAGCTTTTAAAAAGAAATCATACAGCGTGTTGATTTCTTGGATGAGAGCCGATTTTTTTTATACAGGTTTTCCGCCTCTTTTGTCCTTTGAGGTGAGCACGCAATTGAAGTCTTCTCCAATTACAATTGTATCTTTCGCGAATTCTTCGAGTTGTTGGTTTAGTCTTTTGAAAAAAAACAACTTGTTGGGCGACATCGTTAGGTGCGTAAATTTTGACGAGAACAATAACTTTCTCTTCTAGTGACAACTTTAGAATAATGAACCTTCCTTGTTTGTCAGGAATGGCTTTTTCAACTTTGAAATTCACAGAGCAATTAATTAGTGTTATGACACCTTTACTGTGGAACATATTACTGGAATTCTAAACAATTCTTTCGATAAAACAAGTTGCTGTCTCAAGGATTTCGAATGCCACAATTTCATTAAGGTCTGTTTGTGAAACAATTTCGTTCACTCGCCTTCAAGTTATACCGGTGAACCTTAATATTGTCTTACCTTTTTAAGAATCAAGTTAATCACTTTTTTCTTCTCCTTGCTGTAAACGTCTCCAAGTATTCGTTCGAGATGGAATGGAAAACGTACTGCTCCAACTTCAACTGACACTCACTGACGTGATGACTTGAGATATAGCCGTACGGGAACTAAGCAACGTTGCTTCATTATCAAGTGAAACAACATGCAAATTTTTAGGTTATTACCTAGCACGGCTATTGAAATTTGTCTTTAAAAAAATCGCGAATGTCAACTTTGTCTCGAGAACAATATCAGCTGTCTATCAAACAGCTTCTGGATAAATAACCTTAAGTAAAAAATTGTTGAAACAGCTACTTTTGCGAAAATACGTATGCTCAAATAGAGCGTTAATTAAAAAGATCACTCTTTATGCGTCCTTCATAAAATTGATATCCAAACAGCAAAATTTTTGTTACGAAGCTGAGCATGATTAATATCGCATTTCCTTGCGTCATTTGCCCTCCATTTTCGACCAATTTTGTCTATGAGGTTGATATTCCCTGCCATTAATACTGACAAATTAAAAAGGCTGATGAAAGAGTGAGTGGGCAATCCATCTTTTCTGGGCTATTTCTTTGTCCCTGGTCGCTTGGGAGACCTAAAACGTGTCTCATGGGACGTTTTCGATGGAAGCTTTTAAAAGAATATTTGTTCTTCGTCCAAAAATCGATTTTTTCCAAGGCGTAAACCCACGGTTTTGGGTCAAAAATGACCAAATTTCCTTGAAAGCATTTTTCTCTCCTTTACGTCCCTGGGGATCTCGGCGTGTCGTGAAACTCCCTTAGGAATCATTTTGAAGTGCAATTTTCGCCCTGGCAAAGATTTGAAAGGATTTTTGTTTTTGCCCTTATCCCGACTCTATATTTTTCGGGCTATTTCTTTGTCCCTGGTCCCTTGGGAGACCTAAAACGTGTCTCATGGGACGTTTTCGGATCTACTGATTCGATTGGAAGCTTTTAAAATAATATTTGTTTTTCGTCCAAAACTCGACATTTGGCCAAAGGGGTAAGCACATGATTTTGGGTTAAAAATGAGCACATTTTCAAGTCGACATTTCTCATTCCTTTATGTCCCTAGGGATCTCAGCGTGTCGTAAAACTCCCATAGGAATCATTTTGAAGTGGAAATAACGCCCTGGCAAAGAATTAAAAGAATTTTCGTGTTTGGCCTTATCCTTACTCCATCTTTTCTTGGCTATTTCTTTCCAAATTTTCAAGTCAGCATTTTCTACTCCTTTATTTCCCTAGGGATCTAGGCGTGTCGTTAAACTCCCTTAGGAATCATCTGAAGTTCAAATAACGCCCTGGTAAATAATTAAAGGAGTTTTCGTTTTTGCGCTTATCCTGACTCCATCTTTTCTTGGCGATTTCTTTGTCCCTGGTCCTTTGGGAGGTTTAAAACGTGTTGTCTCAGAGGCTACTGATTCGATTGGAAGCTTTTAAAAGAATATTTGTTTTTCGTCCATAGTCGACTTTTTGCCAAGGGGTAAGCCCACAATTTAGGGTCGAAAACGTACTACTCCAACTTCAACATACACTCAACTGTCTGAACTGAAGCAATCAGGCTTGGATATGTTGGAACGTCCTGTTTGTTTTGTAAAGCACCAAACTGATTGTACGCACATAATTTTCGCTATTAGAGTTCTCATCAGAGTCACATGAAGAAAGCTATGTTTCTTATTCTAGGAAATTAACGCTTCAGGAAATTAACGCATTCGCGTTAATTTTTGTTAACGTTAATTTTCGCGTCATTTATTAAGTAGCGGGTTTTTTTTTTCTGTGACCTTAATTCCCACATTTTTCGCCGCAAATTCTCGATACCATACAGAAACGCAAAAGCATCGTTTCATCAGGGTGGAATCTGCTGGTATCGTGGACACTGCATATGAAGAACACTCAAAGTGGCTAAATTTTTCGACTTAACCACTATATTTAGGGACAATTCCAAGAACATTGTTTGCATTTCGGATTTTTACACTTAGTGTTAAAATAATTTCTTTTCCTTCTGTCTCAAAGAATTTTTTTTCTTTGTGTAAGTCGCATTAATTTCCCTCAATTTGAAATTTTAGCACCTCTTTTCCTTCAATTCGTGACGCGTTAATTTCAAGTACCTTAATTAACAAAAGCGTTAATTTCCTATAACAAGGTATATAGTTTGACTCAAATAAACTACATTAATATGGCATTGTAAGTGTAGTTTCTTCGCATAATTCAGGCTAAGTCTTAAAAACAAAAAACTTTCACACTGTCGTAATTGCAGTTTTAGCTCCCATTTGTCGCTATATCATGCATGCTGTGATTTTCGCTCTACGCCATAAATCACTTAAATTACACAAATCACACAGCGTGTTGATTTCTTGGATGAGAGCCGATTTTTTTAGATACAGGTTTTCCGCCTCTTTTGTCCTTTGAGGTGAGCACGCAATTGAAGTCTACTCCAATTACAATTGTGTCTTGCGCGAATTCTTCGAGTTGTTGGTTTAGTCTTTTGAAAAGAACAACTTGTTGGGCGACATCGTTAGGTGCGTAAATTTTGACGAGAACAATAACTTTCTCTTCTAGTGACAACTTTAGAATAATGAACCTTCCTTGTTTGTCAGGAATGGCTTTTTCAACTTTGAAATTCACAGAGCAATTAATTAGTTTTATGACACCTTTACTGTGGAACATATTACTGGAATTCTAAACAATTCTTTCGATAAAACAAGTTGCTGTCTCAAGGATTTCGAATGCCACAATTTCATTAAGGTCTGTTTGTGAAACAATTTCGTTCAATCGCCTTCAAGTTATACCGGTGAACCTTAATATTGTCTTACCTTTTTAAGAATCAAGTTAATCACTTTTTTCTTCTCCTTGCTGTAAACGTCTCCAAGTATTCGTTCGAGATGGAATGGAAAACGTACTGCTCCAACTTCAACTGACACTCACTGACGTGAGGACTTGAGATATAGCCGTACGGGAACTAAGCAACGTTGCTTCATTATCAAGTGAAACAACATGCAAATTTTTAGGTTATTACCTAGCACGGCTATTGAAATTTGTCTTTAAAAAAATCGCGAATGTCAACTTTGTCTCGAGAACAATATCAGCTGTCTATCAAACAGCTTCTGGATAAATAACCTTAAGTAAAAAATTGTCGAAACAGCTACTTTTGCAAAAATACGTATGCTCAAATAGAGCGTTAATTAAAAAGATCGCTCTTTATGCGTCCTTCATAAAATTGATATCCAAACAGCAAAATTTTTGTTACGAAGCTGAGCATGATTAATATCGCATTTCCTTGCGTCATTTGCCCTCCATTTTCGACCAATTTTGTCTATGAGGTTGATATTCCCTGCCATTAATACTGACAAATTAAAAAGGCTGATGAAAGAGTGAGTGGGCAAACCATCTTTTCTGGGCTATTTCTTTGTCCCTGGTCGCTTGGGAGACCTAAAACGTGTCTCATGGGACGTTTTCGATGGAAGCTTTTAAAAGAATATTTGTTCTTTGTCCAAACATCGATTTTTTCCAAGGCGTAAACCCACGGTTTTGGGTCAAAAATGACCAAATTTCCTTGAAAACATTTTTCTCTCCTTTACGTCCCTTGGGATCTCGGCGTGTCGTGAAACTCCCTTAGGAATATTTTTGAAGTGCAATTTTCGCCCTGGCAAAGATTTGAATGGATTTTTGTTTTTGCCCTTATCCCGACTCTATCTTTTCGGGGCTATTTCTTTGTCCCTGGTCCCTTGGGAGACCTAAAACGTGTCTCATGGGACGTTTTCGGATCTACTGATTCGATTGGAAGCTTTTAAAATAATATTTGTTTTTCGTCCAAAACTCGACATTTGGCCAAAAGGGTAAGCACATGATTTTGGGTTAAAAATGAGCACATTTTCAAGTCGACATTTCTCATTCCCTTATGTCCCTAGGGATCTCAGCGTGTCGTAAAACTCCCATAGGAATCATTTTGAAGTGGAAATAACGCCCTGGCAAAGAATTGAAAGAATTTTCGTGTTTGGCCTTATCCTTACTCCATCTTTTCTTGGCTATTTCTTTCCAAATTTTCAAGTCAGCATTTTCTACTCCTTTTTTTCTCTAGGGATCTAGGCGTGTCGTTAAACTCCCTTAGGAATCATCTGAAGTTCAAATAACGCCCTGGTAAATAATTAAAGGAGTTTTCGTTTTTGCGCTTATCCTGACTCCATCTTTTCTTGGCGATTTCTTTGTCCCTGGTCCTTTGGGAGGTTTAAAACGTGTTGTCTCAGGGGACGTTTTCGGATCTACTGATTCGATTGGAAGCTTTTAAAAGAATATTTGTTTTTCGTCCAAAAGTCGACTTTTTGCCAAGGGGTAAGCCCACAATTTAGTGTCGAAAACGTACTGCTCCAACTTCAACATACACTCAACTGTCTGAACTGAAGCAATCAGGCTTGGATATGTTGGAACGTCCTGTTTGTTTTGTAAAGCACCAAACTGATTGTATGCACATAATTTTCGCTATTAGAGTTCTCATCAGAGTCAAATGAAGAAAGCTATGTTTCTTATTCTAGGAAATTAACGCTTCGGGAAATTAACGCATTCGCGTTAATTTTTGTTAACGTTAATTTTCGCGTCATTTATCAAGTAGCGGGTTTTTTTTTTCTGTGACCTTAATTCCCACATTTTTCGCCGCAAATTCTCGATACCATACAGAAACGCAAAAGCATTGTTTCATCAGGGTGGAATCTGCTGGTATCGTGGACACTGCATATGAAGAACACTCAAAGTGGCTAAATTCTTCGACTTAACCACTATATTTAGGGACAATTCCAAGAACATTGTTTGCATTTCGGATTTTTACACTTAGTGTTAAAATAATTTCTTTTTCTTCTGTCTCAAAGAATTTTTTTTCTTTGTGTAAGTCGCGTTAATTTCCCTCAATTTGAAATTTTAGCACCTCTTTTCCTTCAATTCGTGACGCGTTAATTTCAAGTACCTTAATTAACAAAAGCGTTAATTTCCTATAACAAGGTATATAGTTTGACTCAAATAAACTACATTAATATGGCATTGTAAGTGTAGTTTCTTCGCATAATTCAGGCTAAGTCTTAAAAACAAAAAACTTTCACACTGTCGTAATTGCAGTTTTAGCTCCCATTTGTCGCTAGATCATGCATGCTGTGATTTTCGCTCTACGCCATAAATCACTTAAATTATACAAATCACACAGCGTGTTGATTTCTTGGATGAGAGCCGATTTTTTTAGATACAGGTTTTCCGCCTCTTTTGTCCTTTGAGGTGAGCACGCAATTGAAGTCTACTCCAATTACAATTGTGTCTTGCGCGAATTCTTCGAGTTGTTGGTTTAGTCTTTTGAAAAGAACAACTTGTTGGGCGACATCGTTAGGTGCGTAAATTTTGACGAGAACAATAACTTTCTCTTCTAGTGACAACTTTAGAATAATGAACCTTCCTTGTTTGTCAGGAATGGCTTTCTCAACTTTGAAATTCACAGGGCAATTAATTAGTTTTATGACACCTTTACTGTGGAACAAATTACTGGAATTCTAAACAATTCTTTCGATAAAACAAGTTGCTGTCTCAAGGATTTCGAATGCCACAATTTCATTAAGGTCTGTTTGTGAAACAATTTCGTTCAATCGCCTTCAAGTTATACCGGTGAACCTTAATATTGTCTTACCTTTTTAAGAATCAAGTTAATCACTTTTTTCTTCTCCTTGCTGTAAACGTCTCCAAGTATTCGTTCGAGATGGAATGGAAAACGTACTGCTCCAACTTCAACTGACACTCACTGACGTGATGACTTGAGATATAGCCGTACAGGAACTAAGCAACGTTGCTTCATTATCAAGTGAAACAACATGCAAATTTTTAGGTTATTACCTAGCACGGCTATTGAAATTTGTCTTTAAAAAAATCGCGAATGTCAACTTTGTCTCGAGAACAATATCAGCTGTCTATCAAACAGCTTCTGGATAAATAACCTTAAGTAAAAAATTGTCGAAACAGCTGCTTTTTCGAAAATACGTATGCTCAAATAGAGCGTTAATTAAAAAGATCGCTCTTTATGCGTCCTTCATAAAATTGATATCCAAACAGCAAAATTTTTGTTACGAAGCTGAGCATGATTAATATCGCATTTCCTTGCGTCATTTCCACTCCATTTTCAACGAATTTTGTCTATGAGGTTGATATTCCCTGCCATTAATACTGACAAACTGAAAAGGCTGATGAAAGAGTGAGTGGGCAATCCATCTTTTCTGGGCTATTTCTTTGTCCCTGGTCGCTTGGGAGACCTAAAACGTGTCTCATGGGACGTTTTCGATGGAATCTTTCAAAAGAATATTTGTTCTTTGTCCAAAAATCGATTTTTTCCAAGGGGTAAACCCGCGGTTTTGGGTCAAAAATGACCAAATTTTCTAAAAATCATTTTTCTCTCCTTTACGTCCCTAGGGATCCCGGCTTGTCGTGAAACTCCCTTAGGAATCATTTTGAAGTGCAATTTTCGCCCTGGCAAAGATTTGAATGGATTTTTGTTCTTGCCCTTATCCTGACTCCATCTTTTCTGGGCTATTTCTTTGTCCCTGGTCCCTTGGGAGACCTAAAACGTGTCTCATGGGACGTTTTCGGATCTACTGATTCGATTGGAAGCTTTTAAAATGATATTTGTTTTTCGTCCAAAAATCGACATTTGGCCAAGGGGTAAGCACATGATTTTGGGTTAAAAATGAGCACATTTTCAAGTCGACATTTGTCATTCCTTTATGTCCCTAGGGATCTCAGCGTGTCGTAAAACTCCCATAGGAATCATTTTGAAGTGGAAATAACGCCCTGGCAAAGAATTAAAACAAACTGCAAGGCTGATACTACGTGAAAGAGTTGACTTTGCGAGACAACAACCCGACAGAAACCGAAAAAACAGAGCTGCAACCGTGGACAGCTGTTTCGTTCTTACTGGAACTCGTCAGCACGGTGTAGCAGTTCTATATGAAACCAGCGACAGAGCCAGCTCAAAATAAAATGCAACAAAACCCATGTCCTATCAAGTCTCGTACTTTGAACCTGCCCGCCCCCCGAATTACGCGTCGCCACATAACGGGCCTCAGGGAGAAAGCCAGTGGTGGTTGGACACGGTCCGCAAAGCATGCTGGGACGAGTTGTCGGTTCGTGGTCAGTTGTAACAAACCTTCGTGCCGTGCAGATCTCAAGGAATGACAAATTTTCGCTTCAAAAAGGCAGGAAATCGGTTAATTCGGTAATTTATTCGATAAGTTTTCTCCGGTTACCGTTAGCGCACATCGACTGACTAATTTAACGCTCAAAACGTTGGGTTTACACGGCGATTCTAGCGATCGATCGATCGATCGAAAGCCGGTACAACCGAAACTGCTCCATGTAAATTACATGGATAATTACCACTTCCATACAATTGCAAAACCAATCCTGTCGTCCTTCTATGAAATCCTACCTTTTGAATTATAATGTACGATCACGGGCTCGAAAATCTGGCATTGAAATATTCAGAGTTCATAACTACTGGAATCCAATTATTCTGGTGGAAATAGCCGAATATTATAATACGAAATGAAGTAAACAAGGATTGTAGGGAAAAGAAGATTTTCACGGCCTTACTGGAAAGGAATTTCGTTTAACCATTCTGTATACTAGTTGCCAATGAGACTGGGACATGGAAAAAAGCTCTCACACAAGTTCAGCTTGCAAGAGTCATAGATTTTAGCCACACAGGAGTACTAAATATATGTTTGATATAACAAGTTCTTCAATAATAATTTGTTTTATTACATCACATGTTGCATGAGGGAAATGAAAACATCAAATTGATCTTGAATGAAATAAATCAAAAAAACCTTTTAAACAATGCCAAATACTTTACCTTCCTTTACTGGCAGACCCTTACTTTGTATGAAAGAGTCAGTGTATTTGATCAAGGTGAGGGGCCCTGGGTGCATGCTCCCTCTTTAATTATATATTTAAAAGAAAATAAGGCCTTTCAATAAACATCAATACACAAAACAATGTTATGGAGATTATGTACATTAGTACCCTCAAACATAGAGAGTGTGAAAGCCAAATAGTAAGGTGATAAGGAATCACAAATGAGCAATAAAAATTCAGAGTAAGTACAAGTAGCTGCTCAAAAATGATTACTCATTTCCATAGTCCAACAAACTATGATAGCACACAATATAAAAATATTGACTTCACAACTATCAAATCTATGTTTTTATTTTATTTCAATAATAACAATCACATTAATGGAAACTGCTGTACATATTGCACATGTAATTCATAACTTGGCAAAGGGGCACAGTATTATAGTCACACTAGATGTCCTCCTCTCCTTTACATTTACTAGTCACTTTAAATCTACAACATATCCATTATAATTATATTTACTTATTGGATAATTTGGAAAAATATTGAAAATATACAAATTGAGGGGAACTCTGCTCACAAGGCATGCCCTCCACTCATAAACTAAGGGCCTGTTTACATCAAAGTGTATTTTGTACACCAATGTGAAGGTGGATGACTCGACATAGTTTGCAGAGCATACCAGAGATTTTAGCCACAGACAATAGTCAAGTACAATTCAGGGGCACAGTATTATAGTCACAATAGTCCCCCTCTCCTTCACATGTACTTGTCACTTCAAATCTACAACATATCCAAATTATAATTATGTAATTAGATTGGAGAAATATTGAAAATACAAATTGAGGGGAACTCTGCTCACAAGGTATGCCCCCCACTCATAAACTAAGGGCCTGTTTTTCATTGAAGTGTATTTTGTACACCAATGTGACGGTGGATGACTCAACATAGTTTGCAGAGCATACCAGAGATTTCAGCCACAGACAATAGTCAAGTACAATAATTATTGAGATCAAACTTGGCAAAGGGGCACAGTATTATAGTCACACTAGATGTCCCCCTCTCCTTAACATGTGCTTGTCACTTTAAAGCCTACAACACATCCAATAATTATGTAATTGGATTGGAGAGATATTGAAATACAAATTGAGGGGAACTCTGCTCACAAGGCATGCCCCCCCCCCCATAAACTAAGAGCCTGTTTGCATCGAAGTGTATTTTGTACACCAATGTGACGGTGGATGACTCAACATAGTTTGCAGAGCATACCAGAGATTTCAGCCACAGACAATAGTCAAGTACAATAATTATTGAGATCAAACTTGGCAAAGGGGCACAGTATTATAGTCACACTAGATGTCCCCCTCTCCTTAACATGTGCTTGTCACTTTAAAGCCTACAACACATCCAATAATTATGTAATTGGATTGGAGAGATATTGAAACACAAATTGAGGGGAACTCTGCTCACAAGGCATGCCCCCCCCCCCCTCATAAACTAAGAGCCTGTTTGCATCGAAGTGTATTTTGTACACCATTGTGAAGGTGGATGACTCCACATAGTTTGCAAAAAGAGCATACCAGAGATTTCAGCCACTGACAATAGTCAAGTACAATATTGAGATCAAACTTGGAAAAGGGGCACAGTATTATACATGTAAAGGACGAGACATCTGGTTTGACTACTTGTCACTTTAAATCTTCAACATATCCAATAATTATGAATTGGATTGGAGAAATATTGAAATACAAATTGAGGGGAACTCTGCTTACAAGGCATGCCCCCCCCCCCCCCCCTCATAAACTAAGGGCCTGTTTACATCGAAGTGTATCTTGTACACCAATGTGAAGGTGGATGACTCCACATAGTTTGCCGAGCATACCAGAGATTTTAGCTACTGACAATAGTCAAGTGCAATTGAGATTAAATTAGCATACATCTACTTTGAAGGTCATCTTGCAAATCAGCTGTCAATCCCTTTTATTAACAACACAAATTACACACAATTTGTACAAAATTATATATTTATACAATAAACACAGAGGTAATAAGTCAAATTATCAATAGAGATTTCATATATGTTTGATTTTTGATGTAAAATATATGCCTGAAGTGACCAAATATTTTTTTTTTGTATGGGAATATATGGAAATATATATGCAAATTGTTGTACAAGCATTCAAGATATACTTTAAAAGTATAAGTAGAATGTAATTTCTGCACAACTGATTCTTAATTTATGGAACTAAGTCGCAAGTGTTTCCCCTTTTTAGTTATTAATTTTTCTGTGGATCTGTGCTTGTGATAATAATGTTTCTGATATTTTAGTCGACATCTACCAACAGTCCATAGCCCTGAAGCCTCAACATTTTTGTCCTGAGGTGAAATAGCCGGTCATTTAGAACAGCTGGCTAGAGCTTTCACTTGAGCTTTAGTCGTAAACCTAGAGACAAATCATGCAAAGAGGAAAACGTCACAATAAATCTTTATGTTACATCGTGACTCGCTCGTTGTTTACTCCTCAAAATCGCCAAACTTTAAACGCACATAGCAGAAAAACGGTGAGAGGTGCGATGGGGTGCGATGCCTTAAAATCCAATAGCAACTCTTTATTAAACAAATGGTGTAATTTTTTTTCTTGGAACCCTGACGATATAGCGTCAAAAAGCAAACGCGTTCATTGATCATTGCACGTGGAGAAAAGCCGCCATATTGGACAAGCTTGCGAGGAAGTCGAATATTGACGACAATAACGAAGGAAATTATGAGAAAATACAATCACTGGTCACCTACATACCTCGTCACTTGTTGAATCCTTTCATTTGGAAGAAAAGCCGTCTACACGGTGAATAAAACAGTAAATAAGACGAAGCAATTATTCGCGTGGAGATCCTTCCTAAAAACGCTAGTGAAAGAATACGGTGATGTGATTGGCCAATTACTGCTACCATGATGCTCTACGGACCGTATCCAACCACCACTGGGAGAAAGCAGACAAAGCATCGAATTCCTGTCTCGCAAAGTCAACTGAATGTAGATGGACAAAACCATCTTAACATTGAAACGCATGGACAAAACCATGCTTAAAAGGCACAGCATATCGGATCTGTAAAAACCTACGGCCCCAAAAAATAAAGTAGACGTGAAAACTGCAAAGGACCGCGAACGATAATGCTGTCAGTTGACGTAGGATCTACAAGAAACGGATCTTGTGTCTTATAGAGGGCCTCGATCGATGGTAACGGTCGGTATGTCGGTCGACTGACGGTCGATATCTCGGTCGATGTATCTACCGAGTATCGGTCGATTGTCGGTCGAGTAGCGGGCGAGCGTCGATCGAGCATCGGCCGCTATATTGGCGATGTATCGACCGATCATTGGATCACCTTCGGTCGAGAGATCGACCGACAGTCGGTCGCGGTAGCATCACAGGCTAACCAAGCGCACTATTAGTAATCACGGACGTGACTCTTGCTGATAAGCGGTGTTGTGTTACAAGTATTTCGAAATATTCGATCTATAAGGGTTTGTATGGGAACTCAACGGTTTTGCTTCGAAAATTCATAAAAGTGTATATTTTGCAAATAAAATCAACTTACCCTTTTCCCTTGTGTATTACTTGGCGTTTGCTGGCTCCTCAGGTCGATCTGGTGCGATTTCAGCGAGTTATCGGCAGTGAAAACTAAAATGACGATAACTCGCTGAAATCGCACCAGATCGACCTGAGGAGCCAGCAAACGCCAAGTAATACACAAGGGAAAAGGGTAAGTTGATTTTATTTGCAAAATATACACTTTTATGAATTTTCGAAGCAAAACCGTTGAGTTCCCATACAAACCCTTATAGATCGAATATTTCGAAATACTTGTAACACAACACCGCTTATCAGCAAGAGTCACGTCCGTGATTACTAATAGTGCGCTTGGTTAGCCTGTGGTAGCATCGGCAGTGTGTCGGCAATACATCGGTGAACCGTCGGACAAGTATCGGTAAAGTATCGGTCGATGCATCGGCCGATACTCGATCGACACAAAAAAGGAACGAGGATTTTGCTTTGTTCTAAATCGGTTAAACCGGGAGACTACGATGTATTACGCTGGCATGTTTTTGCGCGTTCTATTGACCTAATATGGTAAAATGATGCAATAGTGGAAGAATAAAATGAGATAACGACAGACTATCGACCCGCTATCTGTCGTTATTATATTGGCCATCAACTGATATGACGACCGATATAGCGGTGCGCTATGTACACGAATGTCGATCGAGATAAGGACGAAGTGTCGAAAAAACATATTGATAGAATATTGACCGATATATCAGCCGATACTATCGGCCGGTAAGCGGTGAAATATCGATAAAGTATCGGTGATGTGTCGGTGAAGTGTCGATGTATTGCTATCTATATCGGCCGACAGCCACCTCGGTCGATACGACGACCGCCATAGCGGTACAACATCGACCGAGTCATCCCCAATTATCGACCGAGTAGAGACCGAGGCTCGACCGAGATATCGACCGTCAGTCGACCGTGAGTCGACCGACATATCGACCATTACTATCGATCGAGGCCCCCTATAAGACACAAGATCCCAAGAAACCTAATCAGCCAAAAATAAATTGTAACACAAACTGCAAGGCTGATACTACGTGAAAGAGTTGACTTTGCGAGACAACAACCTTGCAGTTTGTGTTACAATTTATTTTTGGCTGATTAGGTCTCTTGTAGATCCTACGTCAACTGACAGCATCGTTCACGGTCCTTTGCAGTTTTCACGTCTACTTTATTTTTTGGGGCCGTAGGTTTTTACAGATCCTATATGCTGTGCCTTTTAAGCATGGTTTTGTCCATGCGTTTCAATGTTAGATGGTTTTGTCCATCAGTACCTTCAGTTGACTTTGCGAGACAGGAATTCGATGCTTTGTCTGCTTTCTCCCTGAGGCACGTGATGTGGCAACGCGTGATTCGGGGGGCGGGCAGGTTCAAAGTACGAGACTTGATAGGACATAGGTTTTGTTGCATTTTATTTGAGCTGGCTCTGTCGCTGGTTTCATATAGAGCTGCTACACCGTGCTGACGAGTTCCAATAAGAACGAAACAGCTGTCCACGGTTGCAGCTCTGTTTTTTCGGTTTCTGTCGGGTTGTTGTCTCGCAAAGTCAACTCTTTCACGTAGTATCAGCCTTGCAGTTTGTGTTACAATTTATTTTTGGCTGATTAAGGCTCTTGTAGATCCTACGTCAACTGACAGCATTATCGTTTGCGGTCCTTTGCAGTTTTCACGTCTAAAGAATTAAAAGAATTTTCGTTTTTGGCCTTATCCTTACTCGGCCATCTTTTCTTGGCTATTTCTTTGTTCCTGCTCCCTTAGGAGACCTTAAACGTATCTCAGTCAGGGGACGTGTTTGGATCTACTGATTCGAATTAAAGCTTTTAAAAGAATATTTGTTTTTCGTCCTAAAGTCTACTTTTTGCCAAGGGGTAAGCCCACGATTTTGGGTCAAAAATTAGCCAATTTTCAAGTCAGCATTTTCTACTGGTTTATTTACCTAGGGATCTAGGTGTGTCGTACAACTCCCTTAGGAATCATTTTGAAGTGCAATTTTCGCCCTGGCAAAGATTTGAAAGGATTTTTGTTTTTGCCCTTATCCCGACTCTATCTTTTCGGGCCTATTTCTTTGTCCCTGGTCCCTTGGGAGACCTAAAACGTGTCTCATGGGACGTTTTCGGATCTACTGATTCGATTAGCGCTTTTAAAATAATATTTGTTTTTCGTCCAAAAATCGACATTTGGCCAAGGGGTAAGCACATGATTTTGGGTTAAAAATGAGCACATTTTCAAGTCGACATTTTTCATTCCTTTATGTTCCTAGGGATCTCAGTGTGTCGTAAAACTCCCATAGGAATCATTTTGAAGTGGAAATAACGCCCTGGCAAAGAATTAAAAGAATTTTCGTTTTTGGCCTTATCCTTACTCGGCCATCTTTTCTTGGCTATTTCTTTGTTCCTGCTCCCTTGGGAGACCTTAAACATATCTTAGGGGACGTGTTTGGATCTGCTGATTCGAATTAAAGCTTTTAAAAGAATATTTGTTTTTCGTCCTAAAGTCTACTTTTTGCCAAGGGGTAAGCCCACGATTTTGGGTCAAAAATTAGCAAATTTTCGAGTCAGCATTTTCTTCTCCTTTATTTCCCTAGGGATCTAGGCGTGTCGTTAAACTCCCTTAGGAATCATTTTGAAGTTCAAATAACGCCCTGGCAAAAAAATAAAGGAGTTTTTGTTTTTGCGCTTATCCTGACTCCATCTTTTCTTGGCTATTTCTTTGTCCCTGGTCGTTTGGGAGGTTCAAAACGTGTTGTCTCAGGGGACGTTTTCGGATCTACTGATTCGATTGGAAGCTTTTAAAAGAATATTTGTTTTTCGTCCCTTATCCTGACCCCTTCTTTCAGCTTAAAGAATTAAAAAACGGCTTAACCCCTTCCGTTTGTGAGATAGAAAATTTTCAAGAACGCAAGTATTATGATAGAATTTCTCACAAACAGTATCGTAAAAGTATCTGGGAGCTTCCATAAATAAAAAAAAGTTTTGTGATCGCTCAGTTTTGGCCACCTCTAAGGTGTGGAGATCGCGTAAAAAAAATGAAAGGGCTCATGGTACATACATTTGAAACCTTTTTTAAAGAAGTTTTGAAACCTCATATTTCAATTCAAGAAGACAGGGGAAAAGCCTGAGTTTTCGTGGACTGGGCTTTAAATTCGTGGTTTTATCATGCCAATGTTGGAAATGTTAAGTATATAAATAAAAACGAACGTTTACTTTATCGTTAGAGTTGATAACTAAACGTAAATTGACCACCCTTAAGAAATTCGAGAGCTGACACTTCGAACGTTAGTCCCTCGCCAGATTCGCTCTGATGATGGGCTAACGCTCGAATCTCTTTACGTTGGCCAATTTACCTTTAGTTATCAACTCTAATGATAAAGTAAACCCTTGATTCGTTTGTACTCTTCACCGAGGGCAGCACCGCAGTTTCTTTAGAAACTAACCCCCTTATTTATTTACAAATAAAAAAGCAACTGTTATAATCCCCTACAAGTGGTTTATTAGACCAGTCAAAGCAAAACCTAAGGACACACATTGTTACGTACCATTATCTAACATGTCTCAAATCCCCTACTAAACCTAATCTAACAAGAAAGGCGTTTCGACTCTCTTTTTGAAGATGTCATGCATTACGCCGTTATACTCTTCATAGCACATGCCAGCAACTACTCGCAGCCACTTGTCCAGACGTACACCTGATTAGCCAGGTATCCGCCTTCACCATCACCTGCACAAGCAGTGGATGGTCCATACTTGCTATAGGTGTCCTGAGCATTCGCACTGGACGCACACCATCCCCCATTCTGAACTGCAAACATGTTGTACCCGTTTCTCATTGCAGGCACGGCACACTTTGCAACTGGGTCTTCTCGGGTCCAATAATTTCCATCGAAAATAGGATCTGTGCCTTCCAGGGTCATGATTGCTCGGCTGCTGTTGTCCCGGTAGCATCCAACAGCTTTATAGCCTAAAAAATACAACACGCAGCTGGTTAACGCAATTAATATGATGTTCTCTGCAATGAGACCTGAAGACTTCAAAAATGATAACAAAATAGGCAAAAATGACATCTCATCAGTAGCTCTTACAAAAAATAGTAGGAGTTAAAACAAATATCTCCAGTATTGTACAAACTGCATTGGCTGCCAGTACAAGAGCGCATAGTTTTTAAGATTCTTTTGATGACTTTAAAATGTTTAAATGGTCTAGCCCCCTCGTATCTATCAGAACCAATTCAGAAGTATATTCCTCCACATAATTTAAGATCTTTAAACAGTAACCGCCTTGCTAACGTGGAATATCAACTCTGTAGTTATGGATTAAGGTCCTTTTCAGTGGCCTCACCGCAACTGTGGAATTTCCTGCCACTTGAAATATGATCTTGTGACGACTTGAATGTTTTTAAAAAAGTTAACACTCATCTTTTTAGGAACGTTTTTCTATAGAATTAAATACCGCATGAAGACATTTTGTACATTAGAAATAATAGACCTTAAATATATAAATGTAACTTTTTATTTTTAATTCAGTATTGTATGGTGTAATGAAATTAATTTTCTGTAACTGTAAAGCGCAATTGGACATCGCTGGAAATTTAATCGCGCTATATAAATAAAGTATCATTATTATTATTATTATTATTATTATTATTATTATTATTATTATTATTATTATTATTATTATTATTATTATTATCAAAAAGATTTCCTTTTTGTCACACATTGCGGCTATTATACAAAGTACATCAAGTGACGGCCAATCGTAGACCAGAAGCCGGGGTTTGATGTGGTCTATGAGGTCGAGGCTTCTACTAGCTTACAACATCAGAGAGCAATACAGTTCCACAGAAAGGAATAAAATTTACAAAAACAGCTAAATACAACGAAATATTTTACGCTTCCCGCGATTTATGGGTAGACATATGTCTCATGCACTTGGATATTTACTTTTGATGGCATAAACCTGATTGGCCCATTTTCCACCTTCACCATCTGATCTACAACCTTCAGAGCTTCCATACTTGTTATAGGTACTGCGTGCACCGGCACTTGAAGCACACCATCCACCATCCTGAACTGCAAACATGGTGAAGCCTCTATTCACTGCTGCCACGGCGCACTTTGCAATGGCGTCGTCTCGGGTCTTATATGCTCCATCTAAGACAGGATCTGAGCCTTCTAAAGTTGCGATTGCTCGATTCTTGTTGTCCTGATAGCAGCCAGGACCATGAAACGCTAGATCAAGGAGATGAGAAACGCCAATGTTTATTGCACGCCATGCACGGAGTATTAGTGCTTGTTTTTGTCAAGGGCAAAACTAGACTGAAAGCAGTCTCCCTTTTGCTCGAGAATCCGCAGGGAAGAAACTCAGGACATTCGATCGAGGGGCGAGTCGCGCTCGCTAACGGCAAAGCCAGGGTGGAACATCAATCCGCCCTAACAAAGCCGCCAAACATCGTGCTTGCTCAATTTTTGCCTTCTTCCCGGCGAACTCTCGAGCAAAAGAGAGATTGCTCGCAGTCTAGGGTAAAACATGTAAAAAAGCACCAAGGGGTAGAGCATTAAAATGATCGTTCCACAGGTTTGATTCAAAGATAGCTACCATCAATCCTCGTCATGCAGGAGCGAATCAACAGTCAATATTAGCAAATTTGACTGACATAGAGATACAGTAAAAAACCCGCGTGTAAGAATCTACATTTTTTGAAGTCTGGCAAAACAGGTTCTTGTATTAGAGTAAGTAGGTTCTTAATTTCTATGAAGGAGATATACTTGTTGATTACCAGAAAAATAAATAAACTTGTGTTTGGTCCTTAAATATACAGTATTTATTCACAACTGTACTTTATATAAACTCTTTTCTGTTTTAGAAATTAATACTTCTATTTGTAATTACAGTTTGGTATTTTCTTGCAATATAAATTTGCAATCTCTAAGTCAACTCCTTGGTTAAAATGTTTATCACAATTTCACTGTTACCCACATATACTGAGAATCTGCTTGATCTTGCTTGGCTGAACAGGTTCTTATATTTTTGGGTATTAAAACGGCAAATTTTTGCCAGCAGGTTCTTAAACCATCAGGTCCTTACACGCGGGTTTTTACTGTAGCGTGACAATCCGCCATGTACGTGAAGTTTTAGCGTCTCATTCGGCCAAAAGTTACACCGTGCATAACGAGGTGAAATGTTCTTAAATTATAGTTAATCTCAGCCTCAAAGCTCTTACAAAAAAGATTCTTAAAAGAAAGAGTGTAAGACCAAAAATGTGTGATCAGGAGTGATGATTGAATTTTTTTTTGAGAGACACTTATAACTTGATTCCTCTTGACATTTTTTTCTCGCATCCGTCAAGTAAAATGAGTAGATATCCACCCAGACTTACCGCAGTGGACGCTGTAGAAAACAGCCCACAAAAACACCTTAGTAATCAGAAACTTCTTTCCTGGACCTTGCATTTCTCAGTGTCTGTCAGCGATCTGCAAAAAGAGAAGGTCGGATAGACATTAATTAAATATCAATCAGTCGACCTTCGACCTCACGACTTGATAACACTTCCGGGCACTTATCAATATTAATGTAATTTTTAAAATACGAAAGTACTGTCGACAGGTACTATGAAAACCACTACAGAACCAAATCTCTTGAGAAGACGGTGCGTAATTTTGCCAACAACGGCTCGTAAATTTGGGAGAGAGGGATATATATGTTGTGATACGTCTCAGTTAAAGGCCCAAAACGATCTTGGACTGGATAAAAAACCGGCTATTTTTAATAGATTTCCAAATGGGAAAACATAAACCGTCTTTCAGTTTGAAGTATTTTTCAGTCGGTTAAATATTCTCCTTGGGTGACCTCCTTTTACCACTTAACCTGCCAGAGAGTGTTACTTTTAGGGAGAAATTCAACATTCTCTTTCGGATGCGGAACAGCTTTTTAGTGCAGTCATCGAATACAAGCTCATTGACTATGATTTCCTTTTGAGGCACCTGTAATATTTAGGAAAAAGGTTGCTGTCCAGTTTTTTATTTATTTCAGAGGAAACAACTAATTTTATAACAAAATCGGCTTTAAAACAAGTATTGGTTCGAGATGGAAAGATAAACGTACTGCTCCAACTTCGACTGACACTCAACTGTCTGAAATGAACCAATCAGGCTTTGACATGTTGGAACGTCCTGTTTGTTTTGTAAAAAGGGCCAAACTGATTGTGTGCATGCCGCACATAAATTTCACTATGAGATACATGCTACTAAGTTCACATCAGATTCAGATGAAGAACGCTATGTGTATAGCTTCACTCAAATAAATTACATTAATATGGCAGTGTAAGTGTAGTTTCTTCGCTTAAGGCCGAGTCTGAAAAACAAACTTTCACACGGTCGTAATTGCAGTTTTAGCTCCCATTTGTCGGTAGATCATGCATGCTGTGACTTCCTGCTTACAATCTACCAAAAAATTAATTTCTATGTCGGCGTAGATATTTATGAATTGCTTCTCTCCCTCGGAAATACGTCTGCTGTTCGCAGGCTAGTCTGCTTTCGTGTACGATTTTGTTTTCAAGGAGAGTCATCTTTCATACAGCCGGATGTGAAATAGGCATTAGCCTAGGACGGATTTCTTGTATAGCTTTTTACCGAAATGAGATACTCGGACGCCGGGCAACAGACATTTCCTCTTGCTGTTCAGTTGTAATGGTATTGTGTTTATATACTGTACATATCATATAGTCTTATGGCCGCTAACAATTCTTTTGTGGGGTGTGATCGGATGTCAGTATGTAAAGGTACCACCGGCAGCCGCTATCAGTCCATACGTTGATCTCACGCACCCACCCACCCACCCACCTAACCCACACATGATAGAAATAGGCCACCACACCGGGCACTACATCGCCTACTCTTTTCGAACAGTGTGTGGGTTCTTTTACATCCCACAGATTATTAGGTCAAGGTGAAATCTTTTTGATAGAAGCGCCACATTTGCAAAACCCTGATCAGGTTTTAAAATTGATTTCCAAGCTCTTCATATGTTCTCTGATATCAGACATCAAGATTTCAAAACTGATATACAAAAAAGCAAACATGCCATCTCATAAGTAGAACTTTCAAAAAATAGTGGTAGGGAAGAAGATTGACTTTCATTTGTCCATTCGTTCCCATCGTTATCAGTTCCCGAATTGCCAATTCGTCCCAATTGCCATCTCACTAAAGGATTTCTCTCGCGGTCTCGTCCTTACATCTCCCATAGCTCCCTGTGATCCCTCCGCCTTTAAAAAGCCATCAATAGCTGATTTGCGTTGCTCCTTGCTAGTTCCTAGGCTTCTCTTTGTCTTTCTGTTTGGGTCACGTGGTCGGTACGCCACCGAAACGAATTGGCCTTACAAATGATCCGTGAGGGCCTGGGATATAGCCGTGCGGGAACTATAAGCAACGTTGCTCCATTAGCAAGTGAAGCAGCATGCAAATTTTTAGGTTATTACCTAGCACGGCTATTGAAATTTTTTAAAAAAAATCGCGAATGTCAACTTTGTCCCGAGAACAATATCAGCTGTCTATCAAACAGTTTCTAGATAAATAACCTTAAGTAAAAAATTGTTGAAACAGCTGCTTTTGCGAAATTACGTATGCTCAAATAGAGGGTTAATTAAAAAGATCGCTCTTTATGCGTCCTTCATAAAATTGATATCCAAACAGCAACGTTTTTGTGACGAAGCTGACCATGATTAATATCGCATTCGCTTGCGTCATTTGCACTCCATTTACATCGAATTTTGTCTATTAGGTTGATATTCCCTGCCATTAATACTGACAAATTGAAAAGGCTGATGAAAGAGTGAGTGGGCAATCCTTCGAAAGCTTTTTAAACGAACAGGTTTTGACGGCTGTGGAGCCAACATACTAAAACGGCTTCTCAGGAAATTTCGGCCGTGCGCGCGAATAAGGACATCGAAGAAAGCTGTTCCTTTAACTCAGAAGGCTGACAGGTTAAGTGCCTTCTCCACGGTTAACGGAATTATAACGGTAAAAAGAACATATTGAACGGATTTTACATCGCTTTGCGGAAACTCTGACTAGATATTAATAGGAGGCGAAGAGCACACGAATTCTGTCTCGTGGATATACCATGTTTATTAACTCGAGCGAATGGAAAGCGACAAGAGACTTGCAGCAAAGACCAAGTTATCTTGTGGCTATTGAAACAATTGTTCTGGGATTTATTTTTCTCGTTTCGACGACTGGAAATACGTTTTCGTGTTTCATCATGTACACAAGCTCTCGTCTGCGAACTTGGCACAATCTACTGCTTCTAAACGTGATCTTCGTCGATTTGCTAGCAACGACTCTCTGCGTGCCGTTCGCTTTTGTTGTTCTGTTAACAGGAAGATGGATTGGAGGGGAAGCTCTCTGTTCCGTTGTCGCTTACGCTTCATGTCTGCTCCTAACAGTTTCAATAATAACTCTTGCAACAATAAGTATCAGCCGGTATTTTCTAATAACGAATCTTTTAAGATACATGACCATTTTCAAGAAGAAAAATATTGCGTGGATGTTGTTCGCCATTTGGGTTTTCGCTACCAAGTGCACGTTTCCGCCGTTCGTGGGTTGGGGCGATTTCATCTTCCTCCCGGGCAACGCAATGTGTTTTATATACTTCCAATCTAGTTTGTCCTACGCCGCAGTTTTTACCCTTTTGGTCATCGGCCTCCCTGTTGCGGTCATAATTGCTTCCTTTGTGAAAGTGCGGCAGGTCATCAAAATAAACAAGCGAACTAAACCCTTCTCGCTGTCAACGCCGTCCATCGCGTCGGAAGAAATCCACTCTGCCAGGACTCTCTTTTCAGTTGTTATAATGGTGCTTCTTTGCTGGTTTCCTATGTTATTAATATTTCTACTCGCCACTGTCGGAATGGAACTACCGAGGCAAGCTGCTTTGTTAGCGACCTACTCGATTTTTTTACCTTGTGCGCTAAAACCTGTCATTTACTTTTACATGAAAAAGCAATTTCGCGCGGGGCTTTTTGAGTTACTGAGAAAAGTTGTTCCCGTTAAAAAGCGAAAGCGTAGAAACAGAGTTTCACACGACACAAATGGAAATGGAGTTGGTATAAAGAGACAAAACAAGATTACAGGTGGCCTTAAGCAGGAAGCTATCGAATTAGAGATGACTGGTAAAATTTAAGGAACTAAAGTTTGTAGTTTACAGCAAAGGCGCATTCGCTTCGTTCTGCTTAGCGGCTTCAAACAAAGCGCCTTTTACGAAAACATATAGCGAAAAAGCCTGAATACGAAGGAGGCAAGTTGAATTTTCTATGAACGATAAAACTGTCGGAAAACTACACAATGAGAACTTAAGACACTTATGAGTGACCGAATAATTTTATCAACCTAAAATCAACAGATGGGTAACACATATAGCTAAATTAAAGGCAAATTTGAAGGCTGTTTAAATTAAATCCCGGCAAACAAAGAGCAAATGAAAAAAGATATATTTTTGTTTAAGGTGGGTACAAACATATGTTAATTATTTCTTCTGAGCGAAAACGTAAGAGCCGCAGGCCGTGTTTAGCTTATCGGGGCAATATAATGCGCGAAATTTATGAGAATAAAAGTCATTTATTTAAAGCTAGCAGTTTTTAAATGAATATGTCGTAACAAACACTCTGGTTATTCGCAACAGACGTAAACAGCACAATGAACCAATCAGAATTCGAAGCAAATACCTGTAACCGGCACCAAGCGCGGGAAAACGTTTACGAGCGAGGCACGATTGGTTTTGGTTTTGTTTGTCATTGGTTGAGAAAGTGGCGCGAGTTTTGCCAACCAATCACAGAGCGTAGTAAAGCAAAACCAAAGGGAACGCAAAATTACTTTAGACACTCCATTGAAAACCGCTCTAACAGAGCAGAGCGGATGAGATGTGAGCTATAAAACACGTCAAAGCTCCCTTGTGGGCGCGCATTGCTCTCGTCCTAACATAAAAATAGGAAGGGAAGAGTGTGAAAAGCTAATATTAATTAAAAAAAATACACAGGTGCATTTGGATAGGAAGGAACATTAATAAAAGGGCAACAAATAAACTTTGGCTCAGGAAGTGGCAAAGTCAAAAACGGAATGAATAAAATATTGCAAAGGAAATTTACTTTAAAAAAGTATGAGCCATACTTAAAAGGAAGATTATTTTTACGACATTCTAATGCTAATGATTATTGAAAAAAAAAAAAAGGTGTTTTCAAAAAGAGACTGTTAAATACTCCCTCCCACACCCCCTGGCCATGATTATTGTAGTATGGTTTCGTTTGCACAAGGTGTAGGCTTTTTGCCATCAACAAGGTTTCTGAATATGATAAAAAAAGTTTGAAACACCATCTCAGTAGATGGGATATAATGGGTATCGGAAGGTTTATTTAAAAAATTTTGCGGATAGCCTGACCAAACCACTATTTTTTTTTTCATGTAAAAATGTACGAGGCTTTGAACGGAGCGGAACGACAACAGCGACAACGAGAACCTCACAATTACTTTCGATTTTATATGCAAAAACAATCGCTCTGCAAGTACGTTGTGCATTTTGGTACATTTCTTTGCCGTCCTCTGAAAAACGACAACGTGAAATGACCAAATTTTTAAACTCGCTTTCTTCACGGAAGAGAAAGCGAGCACATGAGCACAAGTGAATTTTTAATTTTCTTTCATGGCCTCAACACCGTTGCAAGCAATACGCTACCTGGATAGTTCGGCCACATTGTACAAGTTAATCAAATAATAGTTCAAATACCGTGAATTTGTATTTTCAAGTGAAAAGTTCGTTAACGCTGCCTCCGTAGCTACCACCAACGAAACACCAAGAAAATAAAAGATGTTATAGTTTATTTACAAAACGTTTTACACTAATTTGGAATGCGCGTATATTGACAGTGATATAAAATGTTAATCCTCATCTCGTTTCATCTGACGCACGAAGATTCAATAACTTTAAATAAATGATAACTTGTATCAATTTATAAACTAACTTTGCCAATCTTCTATCTTTTACCTGACAAGTTTAATTCGAATGTTTTTCAGTCTCTTTCAGCCTTAGTTACTTGACAACCACGCAAAACCAAACTACAGTTCACCATCAAAATATTCATGAAGAATTACCGTATTACTTTAATCACAGAGCCAAGCTTCGTACCGCGCAGTCTTAATTTCCCAACTGAAAGTTTCGCTCTGCAAGTTGTAGAATTGTCATCATCATCACGTGTTCACAGTCTACCATCGGCTCCCTTCCATCTTTGCTGTCCTAATCTTGTGTTTCATGTTCGTATCACTTGAAGTAATCTTTAAGCCAGCTAAAATTCACACTGTCTAAATAAGAATTGTCTGTATCGTTAAGCTGTTGTCTCTTAGTTGCAGTACTGTCAAGTCTCTCTAACACTCCTTCGGTTGCGCGAACTGTTTCTGAATCACTGTCATCTTCATCCACATCCATCGCTTCGTCTGAAAAACAATTGAATGTATTTGCAATTTCAATCTTTAATATGAATATATGAAACATATATTTTAACTGCGGGTGACAGATTAAATAGAAGAAACATCCTCGCAGTTATTTACACAGCTTAAGTAGTTGCGAAAAGAAAGCCTAAAAAAAAAAAAAAAAAATTCAGGCTTGAATGGGATTTCAACCCATGACCTCTGCTATACCGCTGCAGTGCTCTACCAACCGAGCTATCAGGCCAACTGGGAGCTGGTCATATTCTTTTCGCAACTGCTTAAGTTGTACAAATAACTGCCAGGGTCTTTCTTCTACTTAATCTGTCAGCTGCAGTTCAAATATATGTTTCATATATTTACATTCATTTATTCACCCTTCACGGGTATATTACAAACTCACAATATTACCAGCTCCCAGTTGGCTTGATAGCTCAGTTGGTAGAACACTGCACCGGTATCGCAGAGGTCATGGGTTCGAATTCTGTTCAAGCCTGAATTTTTTGCAGGCTTTCTTTTCGCAACTGCTTAAGTTGCGTAGTAACTGCGAGGATCTTTCTTCTATTTGATCTGTCACCCGCAGTTCAAATATATGTTTCATATATTCATAATCATTTATTCATCATTCACGGGTATATTACGAACTCAATATGACCAGCTCCCAGTTGGGTAAGGTCTTTCTTCTATTTAATTTCAATCTTCAGAAGCCACAAGTTAAAAAAACATCGCTTTCCTTCACAAACACACACGCTGAGGACATAAAGTGGCTTGCCTATCAATCTACATGTTTTAGGAAGGCTCCTAGACGTTCGACATCTACAATTGCTATTGAGTTGCATTGCTGTGGCATCAAAGCTAACTAACAAAATAAAAATAAAAAATAAAAAAAAAATAATACAACATACCTTCGCTTTCACTTGCTTCGTCATCATCATCATCTTGCTCTTCCCTAAGTAAGGTTTAAGCAAATATATTAACAATCTCCCGAAATAGTTTCTGCAAAAAACAGTTCACTAATCGCGTAACCTACCTTTGTGAGGAGGTATGCTTGCTGACCAGAAATGATTGGAGAAATGACGAACATAGAGACGTAACAGAGGGAAGCACATGTGATGGCGTCTGTATCATCTGCAAAGCGAATGCCTGCAAGTAAGCTCAGTATTGGCTACTAAGGTTTATGGTCTATTCCCTAAAATAGTGTGACCTAGCGAGCGAGAAATCACTAGCGTGACACTTGACAGATTAGCAGAAAATTACGTGACCAAGCACGACAAAATCATGGGCGCTTTCCATTCGACCAAAAATTCCGGAATGAAATTTCGAGTATTCCATGTGACGAATGGAACAGTATTTTCCGGTTGGTTTGAACCAAGCCGTCCCAGTCCATCACGTACCAATTTTCGTGCGAAAATACCAAATAAACAGGGGAATCAAAAAATGGCGGACTCTTTGTCTATTTTACTTGCTTTAGAGTTGCTCGACGACTATGAAGTTGAAATAAACGAAGAATTGGACGAGGACGACGACATAACGCTGTTCAGTGTGGGTAGCTCCTACATGCGTAGAAATTTAAACCGAGTCCGCGACTACTTAGAGGGCACGATACCTCTCTATCACATTAATTTAAGACATTGCGCGTAGCTTGTATGCATTTTCACACTACTTACGAAAGTTCGCCGTGGCTCCGGTGCAAAAGTGGTGCAGAAGAACATTCAAGTCATCTGTCGCATAATAACAAGCGGAACACTGATATTGAGCAGAAGAATTGGAAGCCATGTTGAGTTCGATTTCCGGGCTCTGAGAAACTGGGCGCGAGCAGGAATGGTCGAATGGAACGGAATTTTCCGGTTATTCCGATTTTCCGGAATTTTAGGCCAACCTCGCGAGGTACACCCAAAATTTCGGAATGAAATTCCGGAAAATGTCTGTTCCATTCACTCCTAAACCCGGAATTTCCGGAATTTTTGGTCGAATGGAAAGCGCCCCATGTAACTAGCGTGAAAGAATCACCCAAACAGCGTTACCTAGCACGACAAAATTAGCCAAGAGAGAGAAAGTTGAAAGCTACTAAATTCTGTCACATGGCACGACTGGCGTGACAGAAAAAAAACCTTACTTAAAATAGCGTGACAACAAGCGTGACCCCCAGTGTCATAATATGCCTAAAATAGCAACATCTACAATTGCACCTGTTTCACAACAGCAATCGATGGAGTTCCTTTGACGCCTTTTCCACCGCGATTCAAAGATGTAGATTCATCCTCTGAAACAGAAGGAGATTTTAAAAGATCCAGGCAACAGAGCGAAGTGTTAAAGTAAGAAAGAATAAAAATAAAGCTACGTAAAGTTTAGTTTTGCAAAAGACAGATTTCTCTTGAACTTACTACTTGGACCAGCTTGTCCAAAAATCTTTAAGAACTCGGATTGTTGATCAGACGGGCCAGCCACTGACACCTACAACAAAGCAATTGAGTGGGAACATGGTAAAACGTTTTTAGCAAGTAATAACCACAAAACAAAACAAAAAAGAAACTAAGCACTACAGTCAAACCTCTCGTGAGCGACCACCCAGAATGTCAAGCCTAGATAGTCGCTTGCGAGAGGTCAGACCACAAGGGGTCTAAATTTTGAACTCATTAGCATAAGGTGACTGCAGAGGTTTAGTAGCCACAATAAATATACCTAATACGGCGAAAGGGACAAGTCTATTTCGAGACACCCGGTACCTCCGATTGTGACATTCATGTCCTCTTGAACTATCCAAGAATGTACATGTGATGTTACAAAGGCAAATTGTCCAACTCCTGACAGGGGATAGATAATCATATGAGGACTTTTGTCGAGTATGTGACAAGTGGTCGCTTACGGCAGGTTAAAAACGAAAGAAAATTACAAACTGTCATCTCTAAAAGTGGTCGCAGTCGCCTACGAGAAGTGGTCGCTTATGAGAGGTTCCAACTATAGTGATTTGGCTGGGGAAAATTCGGTATTTTCGAAAAGTGGTAGCTCAAGAAAGGTGGTCGCTTACAAGAGGTGGTCGCAAGGGGAGGTTCGACTGTATCAATGTCATTTGGGTGATTTCTTTTATCAATGTTCTATAAATTTAATTTGTAATTTCTTCTATTTTTCTTATTTCCAAGTATTGTAAAATGCCGTGAACTGTTAGGATATGTTGCGCTTTATAAGTATTTGCTCATTATTATTACTGAGAATTAAGGTTAGGGAGTTTAATTTCTGGTTACGTGTTATTTTCCTGGGTAATGCTCAAGTGGTACAGAAATAATTCCACTAAGCGACCATATGGAAAATGTTTTTCTAGGCACCTGTTTGACTCAAAACAGTACTAAAAACTGCTGTGAGCTTCGATAGGGCCACAATATTCAAATATGAAAAGGTCAGATATTACAGCAGAATCTCCGTAGAACCTGAAACTGGTCAATCCAAGTCGTGTTCCCTTGTCGAGGAAATGAAGTAAATTTATCAAACTGTACTACTGGGTTGATCATCTTTCCCTTCATTTCATCGTTTTTCAGCCAGGTTCAGCCTGCCTTCAGTGAGAAGGTGATAAAACTGTTCTTGACAAGACACAAAACTCACATTCACCTGTGTTGCAGAGTTGTTCTCTTCGCTTGTTGGTTCCCCACAATCCAGAGTAAAAAGCTCCTATCGACAACAAGACAACAGTTTAACGCATATTTTGCCAATTTTGAACAGGTTACTTTTCATTGCCAGTGTGGTTTTTGCTCCCAGCCCAAAGTAATCACATCCGTTCAACTACTGAAGAACAATTTAGAGCGCATCTCAACAATTTTATCGACAAACCTCGAAACAAAAACATGACTTTGCATCATTACATGTACAACAAAACCAACAAACCTGCTTCTGAGTTAAGAAGTAAAGTTTAGACATTTTAATCTTTTCGTCATGTGTTCCACTGCACACCACGCTTGCAGGATCAAAACCTGCACACATGATGTCCGTCTTCTTAGATACACACGGCTGCACGGCCACAGGACGAGGACAAGCTGGGTCGAAAATGTATACTGAAAGAAATGTGTATTTTCTCTCTCACAAAACGGTGTTAAGATTGAGTCAGTGCAGTGTGGCTGAACGAACGCATGCACGCACGCACGCACGCACGCACGCACGAACGAATGAATGCGTAAGAGCTTGACCATTCAAGGGAAAGCTATCGAGCTGTACTATATACTGTGTCAATATTTAGAGGAAATCGTCACGTGTTTTCATTCAAATAAAAGCTGTTGACCAGTACTTTCTTGTTGTACTGTTTATTACAGTGTAAACGTTAGGTTGGTCAGAATGTGAAATGTAAAAGCTACTCAGCAGTACTTTCCTGTGGTGCTGTTTTTATGCTGTACAAGGTGGCTCAAGCTTTCTAGTCAGTAGATCAAATTGTTAAGTTTCATCATTCAAATGACAGCTACTGAGCAATACTTTCCTGTGGTGCTGTTTATTATGCTATACAAGGTGGCTCATGCTTTCTAGTCAGCAAATCAGATTGTTAAGTTTCACCATTCAAATGAAAGCTCTTGAGCAGTACTTTCCTGTGATGCTGTTTATTATGTTGAACAAGGGAGTTTCTGGTTAAACGGGTCGATTCTAACTTTTGAGTATGTGGATGAAATCGCAGAGTGCCAACATTCAGATGAAAGCTTCTGAAAGGACTTTCCTATGGTGCTGTTATTTTTTGTATTAAATGTGGGTACCTTTTGAAAGTTCACTTGCATCAAAGAAATGAACGAGCACTCAGTAGTATTATCAAATCACAAATGTCGAACAACATAACTTGACATGTAACTTACAGTGTGATTTCTTTCTATTAAACGCAACAAAGGCGCAAAACAGATTTGACTGTGGATCAGTGGCCAGGCATGACACTGGGGCTTCCACGCTCCACCAAACTAAAAAGCAAAATGAACAGCAAACGGTTAAATTGAAGGATAGACAGTACTGCACTTTTGTTTACAAATAAACGCTCAGCTCATGGTGTTTGAGTAAAAGGTAGAACCAAGGAGCCCACACGGCCAAAGAAGAGAAGCCGAGAAGTCAGGAGCCCAACATGTGAAGTGTTAGGTGCTTCTGCAAACAATGTGATATCCAGAGCATTTTCTTGGGCGCCCCAGGCTACTTGGCTTCTGTTAGGCAACAGCTTTGAACATAAACTTTGCACAATGACTTGGGCAGTTGGGCAACACATTTTTGAAACACTGCACGGTGTGACATGTTTACTGGAATGTATCTCACAATTCCATGATACAAAGTTTTTAGTCATTCCGAGAGTAGCTAAACAAAGCATTGCCTGGTGTTACACTGCCTAGCTGTTCTTCATCTAGAGATGTAGAGGCCTTGAAAGTGGTCACACATCACAACAGTGACAAGACCTCAGTCACGTAACATCATGGGTAACGTCAAAGTTGCAATATCAAATAGGTGGAGTCTAATTGCAAAAATTAGCAGTGCCAAGGTTTGGGTTAGCTGCTGCCTTCTTATTTTGCCTCCGTTCCAATCGTATGGAACTAAGGCAAAATTAGAAGGATTTGTATGGAGTAATTGGAGAATAATGTTGCTTCTATCTCATCCCCAAATTGCAAATATTAATAAGACGCTGATATTTGGCAAGTAGGCATTTTTCATTGTGGAGACCTTAATGCTAAACGTCTAGAACTGAGGTAAATTTAGAAGGAATTGGTATGGAGTCATCGGAGCACAATGTTGCTAATATCTCATCCCCAAATTGCAATAAGATGCTGATTTTTGGTGAGTAGGCATTTTACATCATGCTCTTTCTATACATGTACATCTTAATAAATCCCATAATTTCCAAAATTTATATCATGATGTCATGCTTTAGTAATCAATGTAGAGTGCTCCCAGCCAATCAAAATGCAGCTAGTGAACCAAATGTAAAATAATGATACCTACTATTATTAATTTCATCTATGCACAAAAATCAATAACCTTAACTTTCAAGATGACTTTCATTTGACTGACCTGAACAAGACAGAAGATTCCACACAGTAAGGTACTGGTTAGTGATGGAGATTAAATATTGTGAAGAACTGTTGGTGCCAAACTTGATTCTCCTGATCATGAAATGAAATCAAAAATACAAGATCAGTGGAGGAGGAAAAATTAAATAACTTAAATGTGAGTGAAACAAGCAAACTCTAAACTACCAGCCAACGTAACAACTGCACTTCACATTGCTGTCAGTTACAATAATAATTAGTATAAATCTACTAGCGTTCTATCACTATTGGCTATGCTACTCACTAGTGAGTAGAGTGAGTAGCACGTGGCATGACCTATTTATATCATTGTTCAATAAAAACGTGAACCTGTGTTGTTGCTAAGTTTTGAACAACTAGTAGATTTATGCAAAAACAATTAGATTATATGCTGCCGATTTCTATGCATGATAGATTAATGCAATAGAAATGTTAAGCTCATAATCTAATTGTCAATTATTGTGACAGTAATCAGTGGTCTCCAAAACAGAAACAGACTAAAAGAATAGAATCCCCTAATAAAAATCATTGAATGTGTCCTCTTGAACTTAAACTCTGTTTCCAGAAACACCTACTTGAGTAACAAATTTTTTATTGACATTAGAAGAAGCTGTTATTTTCCTGGGTAATGCTAAAAGTGGTACAGAAAGAATTCCACTAAGCGACCATATGGAAAATGTTTTTCTTGGCACCTGTTTGACTCAAAACAGTATTGACAACTGCTGTGAGCTTCGATAGGGCCACAGTAATATCAACAATATAACTGCTGTAACGAATAACTAGACCAACAAAGCAGTTGTATGCTAGATTCCAGTTATCAAAAGCACTGGCATGAAAATAGCTCTAATAGAAACTAACTTCCCTTTGGATTTTCACAGATTTACTACTATCATTCTACCTTAAGTTCTTGATTTCTTGAACAACAGCTTATTTTGCAACTCCCAAATGGTATTTTAAATGTTTCTCTAAATAATATAGTGCTTCTGTTGAAAGACTATTGAGTGAAAGTTGGCCCATAAAAATTTCATGTTCTTCAAACAAAATAATATGAGCCCGAAAAGTGAAGCTTTGAGCCTATTTATATTGTAGTTTTTAAGAACCTCTGATTTCCAAGGGAAAACTATCAGTGAGACTGATAGTCCACACAAAGAAACAGTCTAATGTTTTTCTGCCTTAATACTAAATTTTCTTCCGCCAAGAAAGTTTTAAGTGAAACCCAAATTTATGCTCAGCAATTTGATCTATTGGGTGTAAGGTTGAAATAAACAAGACAAAGTAACAAACAAGATACATGTCATGTAAACAAAACAAATGCATGTTGTTTATTTTACAGATGAGTTCTATCCATTTCGACATTATCTTTTGCTGGATGAACCCTATTGTCTGATCACATCACATGATCAATTTAAACCAATCAGGCTCAGGAAAAATATTGCAAACTATGATTTATAGTAGTTTAGTAGCAGCTATCTTGAGCTTTTACTTCCTAATGTTTTTTTGTTTTTCATGAACATGAAGGAGAAGAAGTCTAATGCATGTCCCGGTGAACAATGTAAAATTACAAAGAGATAGCAACTTACTTCACTTCATCATCCGGGTAAGGTAAAGTCAGAGTTTTTCTAAGTTCATTTGTCTCAGGACTCCATAAAGTAATAGTCTACAACAGAAAAACAACAACAAATATGTTAGATTACAGAGGTTAAACAATAACACCATTCTCTCAAATTTGGTGAACAGAAACATAGTTTGTATTTATTAATTTTTGGAACCTTAGAAAGTTAACAGCAGATTCAACAAGTTTTGCAAACAAATCGCACCTGGTCGTAAGCAACAGCTAAAAGAGAACCATCCTGAGAGAATGCTGCATCTTGGCAAGGTTCGTCGCCATAGTAACCAACAGATCGGCAAGACCAAGAATACTTCTCACCTGGATGAATGGAAAATATGTTACAAATTACAAAATCAGCCTCTACATTTATACATGGCTAGATTTTCTCAAGTTTAAGTAATTTTGTCATAAAAGGGTTTTCAATTGAGTGTCTAAAGTAATTTCAAACTGTTTGCTTTGGTATTGATTTACTAC